>NW_007249902.1:368342-476341 GCF_000164805.1 Carlito syrichta | reverse complement strand
GCCTTAGCCTTCCAAGTAGCCGGAATTACAGGCATGCGCTACCACGCCCAGCTGATTTTTTTATTTATTGTAGAGATGAGGTCTTGCTGCCCAGGCGGGTCTCGAACCCGCGGGTTTAGACAATCCACTCACCTCAGCCTCCCAAAGGCGCGGGATTACAGGCTGAGCCATCGAGCCCGGCATATTTTTTTAAAGGTATAAAATGTCACCTCTTCAATGACAATCCCTTTGATCCCTCCTCTGGCCCATCCCCCTGCCGTCCACTCCAGAGACAGCCTTCCTATGGAGGTTAGAGTGTTTCTCTCACCCTTCATTATGAGGTCCATAGCCATAAGGAATACAGGGTATTGCATGTTTTGTTTTGCTTTGAGTTGGAGTCTCACTCCATTGCCCAGGCTGGAATGCAGTGGAACCCCCACGGCCACTGAAACCTCTACCTGCTGGGCTCAGGTGATCCTTCTGCCTCAGTCTTCCAAGTAGCTGGAACTACAGGCATGCACTACTATGCCCGGCTAATTTTTTGATTTGTTGTAGAGACAGGGTCTCACCAAGTTCCCCAGGCTGTCTCCAACCCCTGGGCTCAGGCAATCTGCTCGACCAGAGTATTGCATATTTTAAAAATTTATATAGGTCAGGCACAGTGGCTCAAACCTGTAATCCCAGCACTTTAGGAGGTCGAGGTGAGAGGATTGCCTGGGCTCACGGGTTCGAGACCAGCCTGGGCAACTTGATTATACCTCATCTCTATAATAAATCAAAAAATTAGCCGGGCATGGTAGCACGTGCCTGTAGTTTGGGCTACTAGGAAGGCGGAGGCAGAAGGATCACCTGAACTCAACAGGTTGATACTGGGATGCTTTGAGCGTGCCACTGCACTTCAGCCTGGACGAGGGAGTGACTCCAACTCAAAAAATTTAAAAAAATTATATATATGAGAAAAGGCTAAAAATATTAATTTACAGAGAAAGAAATACAAATAGTTGTTAACTATATAAAAAAAGATTCACCATTTCATTCATAAAAAACAGCACAAATTAAAACCACATTGAAGCTGGGTACAGTGTCACGTACCTGTAGTCCCAGATACTCAGGAGGCTGAGGCAGAAGGATTGCTTGAATGCAGAAGTTCAAGGCTGTAGTAAGCTATGATTGTGTCATTTGTATTGCAGCCTGTGCGGCAGAGTGAGAAAACATCTGTAAAAACAAACAAACAAACAAAAACCCCAAACCAAAAATCAATTAAACCCACCACATTGAGACACTATTTAAAAACTCTGTCAAGTTAGTCCATACCCCAAGATTTGATAACGGTATATAGGAGAGGCCGAGGAAAAAGAGGCACTCAAACTTTGACCATGGGTGAGTAAAATGGCAAAATCTCTGTAGAGGGCAATTTGACAAACCTCCATCAAAAATGCAAATGCACAAAATTATAAAAGAAATCCCATTTTCTAGAATTTGTCTATAGATGGGTTTGCACATGTTCCAAAGTCCATGTGTTCAAGGTTATTCATTGCAGTATTGCTTGCAATAGAATAGACCAGAAACAATCCACATATTTATCAATAGAGTGGTCGAATAAACATGGTACATCCTTGTGATGAAATTCTACAGTTACAAGAAAGAATGAAAGCATTCTCTGTACTAGTGTGGAAAGTTTTCAAATACATATCAGTTAGGAAAAAAAACCAAGGTGCAGAAAGGAAAACTAAGCCTGTGTATTAATTTTTGGTTGTATGTACATAAAGAAACTGAAAGTTGCCGGGCTCGGTGGCTTAGCCTGTAATCCCGCGCCTTTGGGAGGCTGAGGTGAGTAGATTGCCTGAGCCCGCGGGTTCGAGACCTGCCTGGGCAGCAAGACCTCATCTCTACAATAAATCAAAAACTCAGCTGGGCGTGGTAGCGCATGCCTGTAATTCTGGCTACTTGGAAGGCTGAGGTGGAAGGATCGCCTGAGCTCAGCAGGTCGAGGCTACCTGGGTGACAGAGTGAGACTCCAACTCAAAAAAAAAAAAAAAAGAAACTGAAAGTTTTCAAGTAAAGATTAATAAGCGTTTTACATGTGGGGTGTGGAAAGAGGGGCAGAATGAGGGATAGGAGGAAGACTTTTAAATGTATTCTTTAAAAATGTTTTGCCACGTGAATGAACTATGTTACCTGTTCCAAAAATTAAATCAGAACATTAAAGTGGGAACCTTTTCCTGTCGAGTTTATGTTTCTGAGACCTATCCATGGGGTTGTGTCCTTGATTTTTCCATTAATAATGTGGCCTTGAGCTGTAGAATCTTACAGCTGGAAAAAGCTTCCGGAAATCACCCAGTTTTCTACTTTCATATTATAAGAAAGACAAATGAAGATGGAGGAATGGCAAGTGATTTGCTGAGGGTGCTCTGCAGGTCAGTGGCGGAACTGAGGCTTGGCCTCAGTTCTGATTCTGATTCAGAGGCTGGGGTTGCCTTTCTCCCCTCCCTCTCCCCCCCAAACAATGCCCAACCGATCTTGCGATTCTTACTAAGAGGTTGGAATCTTCAGGTGTTATCCTTTCCTAAGGATTTTTGCCTTTAAAAACAAAATAAAGATAAACAACAACACACAACAAAGGTGCAGCGGTCACTATTTTATGCAATAGTGATTGTTCAGATCTCAGGAGAAGTCAGGAGGCTGCTCTGGGGTGATAGATACAGAGTGGGATGTCAGAGTGGTGGGGTCAGTAGCCAGGGATGCAGTAAACTTTCTAGTCTCTCCTCTCCTCCAAAATAAAGACATCAATTACATTAAGTTAAGGGAAAAGAAAAAGGCAAACAAAACCAAAAACAAACAACTAGGTTATCACTAGTTCGTTTATATGAAGATTGGTTCTGCCTTCAACTCAGAAAGGAACTAATTTGTGCTTTATACTAGTGACAGCATTGCTGTGGATATTGTTTTTTTTTTTTTTTTTTTGAGTTGGAATCTCACTCTGTCACCCAGACTGGAGTGCAGTGGCCACTCCCGGCCACCGCAGCCTCCACCTGCTGGGCTCCGGCGATCAGTCTTCCAAGTAACTGGAATTACAGGCGCACGCTACCATGCCCGGGTAATTTTTTGATTTATTGTAGAGATGAGGTCTCGCCAAGTTGCCCAGGTGGGATATTGTTAATTTAGCAAAATGTTATTAGACTCTTCGTTGTTATAGTGACATCAAGGAGAGAATAAGCTCCTCACGGTGAAGGAGACCTCAGCAGGCAAAGTCATCTGGTCCATCCTTCTGCCCTCAGACAGGATGCCATGAAGCCATTCTGACAGGTAAGGGCTTTTCAGGATTTACCTAAAAGTGTTGCAATTTGCCTAAATATAAAATGACACCAGCCCTTCTGGAGTTCTTATAGTCAAGTACTGAGCCAGAAACGGTGAGAATACAAACACTCAGAAGAAATATGCTTTCACCTTGAATTGAATAGCATACATGGGTGTTTCCTAAAATAGTATGCCAAATATTTATAACATAGTGGAACTGCGGCGATGGGAAGAGACCCTCCCCAGGCTTGGATTTGTCATTGTGTTCAGGATTTTAGCTTGCAATTTCATGCAAATGTTGGATTTCACTTCACAACAAAAATGTGTTTGTTCTAATATCCATGTTTAGTTTAGTAACCTTTTGCAAAACCAAACAGATTTAGCTGATGACCTAAATTTAGCCTGTAGTCTGTAGTTTACCAACCTCTGGATTAGATAATAAATGCCCCAACAATTTATAAAAAGGAAATATTTTCAGCCAGGAAAAAATAAGAAAGAAGAGTGGGACTTGAAATCCTATTGACCATAGAAGGCTCCCTGGTATTTCAAAGAGCAGAGGGGAAAGGACAGCATTATTGATAGAGAATCAGTATAAATAAAAGTGTTTGGAGGCATATGTGTAGATCGGGGTGGGGCACAAAAAGGATAGTAAGTAGAGGAATTTAGCTGAAGAAAGGAACTCTGGTTGAAGAGAAACTTGCTAAAACATCAGGACTGGAAGAGATTTTGCTCATCACTTGCTTTTCATTGTACAGATGTGCAAATTGGCATTAAGAGAGATTTCAGATCTGGAAAGAGAATGAAAAATGGCATACCTCGCACACTATCTTAGTCCAGTTTGTGCTGCTGTAACAGAATACTTGAGACTGGGTAATTTATAACAAACAGTAATTGATTGGCTCATGATTCTGGAGGCTAGGAATTTCAAGATTGAGGGACTGCATCTGGTGAGGGCCTTATTGCTGTTTTATCGCATGGTGGAAGAGCAAAGAGAGGCAGGGAGAGAGAAAAAAAGGGACAAAACTTGCCCTTTTATAACAAGCCCATTCCTGAGATAACAAACCTACCCCTGTGATAGTGGCATTAATCCACTCCTGAAGGTGAGTCCTTATGGCCTAATCACCTCCCGTTAGGCCTCCAGATACTGTTGCATTGAAGATTAAGTTTCCATTATGCTTTTGGGGGGTGCATACCAAAACCATGGCATTCTGCTTCTGACCTCCAAAACTCACATGCAAAATACACTCATTCCATTCCAACCCTCAAAGTCTTAACTGTTTCAGCACCAATTTAAAAGTTCAAAATCCAGAGTCTCATCTCAGTCAAATATGGGTGAGACTCAGGGCACAATTCATCCTGAGGCAAATACCCCTCCAACTGTGAGCCTGTGAAATCAAACAAGTTATCAGCTTTTAAATGCAATAATTGAACAGGCATAGGATAAACAACATTCCCATTCTAAATGGAAGAAATAGGGAAAAAAAAAGAATGGAGAAATGAAGTCCCAAGCAAGTCCCAAACCCTACATGGTGAATAACACTAAATCCTAAGTCTTGAGAATATTCTTTTTTAACTCAATATCCCACCTTCTGGCTACACTGGGATGGGGGCTGGGCCCCTGAAGTCTTGGGCAACCTGACCCCTATGACTTTGTGGAGCCCAGCCCATCAACAGTTCTCATGGGTTGAAGTCTTGTGCCTATAGCTCCCCTAGGCTGGCATCTTACCCACCTCTGGGATATTGGAAGTCGTCCTGCCCCCATGGCTCCACTAAGCCTAGCAGGGACTTTCTGCAGTAGCTCTCACCCCATGGTTCTGCTGGGTATTGCCCTAGTGGGGACTCTTTGCAGTGGCTCTGCCCTCGAGGAAAGTTTGTACTTGGCCCTCTAAGCTGTCAGAGACATCTTTTGAAATCCAAGTGGAGAAAGCCATGTCCCCACAGCTCTTGTATCCTGCATGCCTGCAGACTTGACATCCTGTGAACACTGCCAAGATTTGTCACTTGCATCTTCCAAAGCTTTAGCAGAGCCACACCTGGGCCCCCTTGAGCCACACCTGGGCAACCAGAGGGTTCTGTGCCAGGATACAGGAAGCAGAGACTTGAGCTGACCATGGCCCCACAGTCCCAAGGTTACCCTAGACCTCTCTTTTGACACATCTCCTTCTTCTAGGCCTTCTCACTCTGGGCCTATAACAGAAAGACAAACTCCAATGTGCCTTTGGGGTCATTCTCCCATTGTCCTAATGAATAACTCTGGCTTCCTTTTGTCCATGTTAATCTCCTTATTAAACACTACCTTGGCCATGCTCTTGGTTTCATTCCTGACTGAAAATTCTCTTTCATTCTCTACCACATGGCCAGGCTGAGCATCTTTCAGGTCCCAAAGTTCCGTTTCTTATCTGTTGATCTATCTATCTATTTTGAGGCTTCACATTTATTTATTTATTTGGAGGTGAGACCTCACACTGTTGCCCAGACTGCCAGTGTCATGATCATGCCAGTGTCATGATCATGGGATCAGGTTATCCTTCTGCCTCAGCGTCTTAAGTAGCTGGGACTACAGGCTTGCGCTTCCAATCCTGGCTAACTTTTTGATTTTTTGTACAGATGAGATATCACTGTTTTGCCCAGGCTGGTCTCGAACCCCTGGGCTCAAGCAATCCTCTCTCCTCAGCCTCCCAGAGTGCTGAGACTATAAGTGTGCCTAGCCCATTTTCCCTTTAATTGTAAATTCTGTCTTTATATAATGTATTTCTAATTGCATTTTACTATATGCAGTTTTTAAAAAGTCATGAAACTCCTTCAATGTTTTGCTGATATTTCTTCCAGATACCTTAGTTCATGACTTTTAAATTCTGCCTTTCATAAAGCCCTCAGGAATGGACACAATTCAGCCAAGTGCTTTGCCACTTTACAACAAGGATATCCTCTACTTTAGTTTCCAGTATGATACTTCGCATTTCTGTTTGAGATCCCATCAGCATAGTCATTATGCCCAACTTTCTGATCACAACCACTTTAGTGATCTCTAAGAAGTTTCAGACTTTCTCTATGGCTCTTCTCTTATTCTGAACCCTCACCAAAATCTTCCCTAATGCTCCATTTATAGCAATCTCAGCTTTTTCTAGACTGCTCCTCCAAATTCTTCCAGCCTCTGTCCAATTACCCAGATCCAAAGCTGCTTTCACATTTTTCAGGTATTTGTTATAGTGAGAACTCCACTACTCAGCACCAATTTTCTGTCTTAGTCTGTTTTTTGCTGCTGTAACAGGATGCCTGAGACTGGGTGATTTATAATGAACAGACAGTTATTGGCTCATGGTTCTGGAGGCTGGACAGTTCAAGATCAAGAAGTCACATCTTGTGAGACTTGCTGTGTCTTCCTATGGCAGAAAGGCAGAGTGAGGGCAAGAGAGAGAGAGAGAAAAGGGGACAAAACTCGCCCTTTTACAACAAACCCACTCCCAAGATAATGGGATTAATCCATTCATGAGGGTGGATGCCTCATGGCCAATCACCTCTCATTAATTGCCACCTCCCATTGCTGCTTTTTGGGGAACATAGTCACACCATAGCAAATACTAAGATAGCAGGTTTCAGCTCTGCCTGTCAACTGAATAATATTTCCACACTTCATCAGTTGAACACTTAGTTGACTTCCTATATGCCACATGATCAGATGTCACAAGAGGAGTTCGGTTAGGTCTGTGAAAATGTTAGGTTTGTGGAATGGGCTGGTGTTGCAGGTAAGATGCAAAGAATTGCACAGAATTACATTAGGAAAAATAGTTTATTTAGAAAGTAGATTAGAGAGAGAATGAGAGAGAGAGAGTGGAGATTCACTCCGGTAGATTAGGGAGGGGGCCAGAGTTTAAAGAGAATCCCATCAGCCTACCTCAATAAAAGCATGGCCAGGCCAGAGATTAACAAAAGCATGGCAGCAGTTGCTTGAGATTGAAAGCTTTTTAAACCTTTCCTTTGGTGGGGGTAGGTTGTAAAGGTGATTGGGTGGTGGTCTGTTTTATGCCATTATGAAGGAGGCAGGTAAACACAGGAACTAATGTCATGGTGATGGACAACAGGCAGATGGGTGGGTTAATCACATAACTGTTGCCATGGTGATGGAGTCTGTCTGTGTCAAATAGGTCACAAAGCACTGATTACAACAGATTAGGTTAACTTGGTTCTTTATGGCTGGAAGATACAACACATACTTGAAGACAATTATCAATAGCTACCTCTGGGAAACTGGTTGGGCTTCTTGTTAATGATTAGAGGGCCAGCTAGGTAATTTGTTAAGAAAACTTGACAGAGCTAAGCAGTGTTAAAATGGCAGCACTTTAGATAAGATTATTCCATTTTGGCATTTCACCCTTTCAAGTTCCTTTGGGATGAAGTTATTCTTACCTTTGTATACCCTTGTGAAACAGCACTGTGGCGATAGGACAAGGCATATCTGGAACATTCTCCTAGACAAGTACTAAGCAGCAGAAGCTTTAGCATCTCATCCTGCCATCAACTCTGCAAGCCCAGACCAAACCCTGATATTCCGTCTGATTTTCCCCTTGGTTAAATAAGAAACATTTATCTTTGTCTCTCAAGCAAAACTAGTGACCCATTCCTTTCCCCCTTCTCAACATCCTTCCTCTACCACCCAACATTGAAATCATAAATGACTAGAGGGAGCTGGAGTGTGAGGGACCAGAATCTTGCATGACCCAGATATTCATTCATTGATTTGTTCCCAGTGAATTATTGAGTATTTGCCAAGTGCCTGGTGCTGAGAATAAGCAGTGAACAAGGCAAGCTTGGGCAACAGAATGAGACCCGATTCCAAAAAAAGAAAAAGGAATTTTGGGGCGGGGGGGGCAAAGGTTCAGAAGCTACTTAGAGGGTACAGTGTTCATTACCTGGGAAACAGGGACACCTGAAACCCAAGCCCCACCGGTATGCAATATGCCCATGTAACACACATGCACTTGGACCTCCTGATCTAAAAAAAAAAAAAAAAAAAAAGAAATTCAGATGGAGATACATTCTGTAAATGAAAAAGTTACTATGATGGTGACAAGAGGGGCACTTGGGGCTAGTCTACTGAGAGAAGGCCTCTTGGAGGAGAGACCTGAATGTTGAAAGAACCAGAGAAGAAGCACTGCATCCAGATACCCCCAAGTGTGCCATGCTGGAGGAGCAGTGAGGAGGCCTGTGTACCTGCTGGGTGGTGGTCAAGGGGAAGACAGAGAGTAGACAATGAGAGAGGCAGATAACAAAAGGAAAGGGATGCATTTTTATCTGGTCGATTGAGTGACTCAGTCTGGTTTCTATTTTTGAAAGAGATTAAGACTGCTACATGGAGAATGGCTTGACAATACATATTGTCAGGGTAATAGGCAAGGTTGCCAGGTGGGGTGGCTCACACCTGTGATCCCAGTGCTTTGGGTGGCAGAGGTGGCAGGATTGCTTGAGGCCAGGAGCTCAACACCAACCCGGGCAACATAGCGAGACTTTATCTCAAAATAAATAAAGTAAAAATAGAAGTAAAAAAATTTCCAGCATGGCGCGGTGTGCACCTGTAGTTTCAGCTACTTGGGAGGCTGAAGTGGGAGGATGGCTTGAACCTAGGAGGTCAAGGTTGCTGTGAACTACAATCACGTGATCATGCCACTGCACTCCAGGCTGGGCAACACAGCAAGATCCTGTTTCAGCTACTTGGGAGGCTGAAGTGGGAGGATGGCTTGAACCTAGGAGGTCAAGGTTGCTGTGAACTACAATCACGTGATCATGCCACTGCACTCCAGGCTGGGCAACACAGCAAGATCCTGTTTCTAAAAATTTTTTTTAGAATCAGCAAGGCTATTTAGTAGTTCAAATGGGAAATCATGAGGGCCTAGAGCAGATGCCACAGTGGACACTGAGAGAAGTGACTGGATTTGGGGTATCCTAAAAGTAGAAGAAACAAGACCTGTTGAGAAATTGGTTGTGGGCATCTGGGTTGGTGATGGTGAAGGATATCTACTCAGGATGGACTTGAATAGTCAGATAAGTAGTGGAGCCTTTTTTTTCCTTGCTGGACCATTGGGAGATGAACAGTTTGGGTGGGAGGTGTATAAGTCAGTAGGTCCATTGGGGATGTGCTAATTTGGAGATGCCTGTGAGATTCCAAGTGACAGAGGCTGATCTAGGCCCCCATGATTTCCCATCTGGACTACTGAAATAGCCTTGCTGATTTTTTTTTTTTGAGACAGGGTCTTGCTCTGTTGCCCAGTGGGCAATTGGAGGTATTTTTTGGGTGTTTCAGTCTTAAAGGATTACCATTCCCTCTAATACCTGCTGGGCTCGCTGGCTTAGCCTGTAATCCTAGCACTTTGGGAGGCCAAGGCGAGTGGATTGCCTGAGCCTTCTAACACCCATTTAACCATCACCTGAGTCTTGGTTTGCTTAACCGTGTATTTTATAATTTCTCTTTCCTGGATTTCCTGGGCTCCTTGGAGATTCGTTGAATCCACGGCTCCATCTTAGTTTCTGAATGTCACCTCTGCCAGCCATACTGCCTCATTTCTGCCTGACCCCTTGACCCACCTGGCCTCCTCTGCCCACTCTCCTTGGCCCCACATGGGCATATTTAAGAGACCTGATATATATTGTCAAATCGCTCTTTCCAGAGATTGGGCCACTTGCATTCTCATGAGCAGTGTAGGTGTATCCATCTCTTCACATTTTCAACACTAGGCAGCATTTGTAGCCAGTTAGACAGGTGATAGATGCTAACACATTTTAATTTGTATTACAAAGATATGCTTTCTTTTTTTTTTTTTTTTTGAGTCAAGCATCTTACTCTGTCACCCAGGTTGAAGTGCAATGGCACAATCATGGCTGCCGTAGACTTGACCTTGTGGACTCAGGCAATCCTGCTTCAGCCTTCCAAGTAGCTGAAACCACAGGTGCACGCCGCCTGCCCAGCTAATTTTTTGATTGATTGTAGAGACGTGATCTCACCAAGTTGCCCAGGCTGGTCTTGAACCCCTAGGCTCAGGCAATCCTCTCATCTCCGTCTCCCAAAGTGCTGAGATTACAGGCATGAACCACTGTGCCTGGCTAGATAGGCTTTTAAACAACAAAGTGCTCTGTGTCTGTAAACTACGACATATAGCACCAGTTCAAGTCCTCACAATCACATGTAATTAATTTTTCAGGAATTTTGGGGTGCAGAAAATAACAACGGCTAACTTTTGTTGAGAGTCCATCGTGTGCCAGGTCCTTCTGTAGAAAAGTTAGGGAGTCCTGAGTGTGTTGGGTTGGAGGAACAGAGAGAGGGCTTCACAACATTCCGAAATGGAGAATGTTATGATCAGCCCTCATATTCTAGATGGGAAAACCGAGGTGAAAGGAAGTGAAGTCATTGTTCAAGTGGCAGAACTAGGATTCCTATCCCAGGTCCATGGGAGCACAGAGCCTAATCCCCAACCAGCCTGCCTTCTGTTGCTTGGAGAAGAAGGCCCACCCAAGATGCACTGTGTCCTGGGTGACCATCGGTAAGATACCTTCTGGAAATTCTTGTTACCTCTTACCTCTCCTTTCTACCTTCCTGCTTTTCTCCTCTCAGTTTTCTCCATCCCTGTCGGGGTTTACTCTTGGTTGACACCTGGCTAATATAACCCTCTGGGATCCACCTTCAGCAAAGCATCCAATTCATGGAGGAGGAAGTGAGTGAAAGTCACAAACCTTGCTACAGGTTTATGGGGTGCAGAGGGGACTTCTCGGCTGGTAGACCATCTCCTCTCCCCACCTCTCTTTCCTGCTCACACAGTAGTGAGGAAGATTTTATTTTTTCCTGACAATAATAATGAGATAATATACACTGAGAGTCTTCTGTGTGTGCTTGCACTGTTTTAAGCACTATTCCCTCAACTACCCAATGGGGTACTTACCATTAAAGAAATGTTATGTGCTTATTGTAGAAAATTTGAATAGAGTATCTCAAGACAGTATCACTGCTGAGATGTTGCTGTATTCCCTTCCAGTATTCTTGCTTAATCTAAGTATTTTTGAAAATTTTTTGTTTATAATATATAGAGACGAGGTCTCACTATGTTGCCCAAGCAAGTCTCAAACTCCTGGGCTCGAGCAATCCTCCCACCTTGGCCTCCCAAAGTGCTAAGATTACAGATATGAGCCACCATGCCCAGCCAAATCTAAGTATTTTTTGTGTCGTTTTAGGGTGTCATATCATACATGGGGTAAAGTTACACATGGTCGACTGTTCCAGCGTGAGAGAAGAGGGAAGGGAGAGAGAGGATCTTCAGTGTGGGTGATTCTGTTCTCTGTTCCTTGGGGAGTGAATGTGACAGGGGAGTGAGAGGAGTTCCACTGCTCCTTCCTGAGAACTCAGTTTCTGGGGACCTCTCAGTGTGTGAATGTCTCACCACACACACTGTAGTTTTGGGTTTAAAGAGATCGATTTTTAGTGCAACAAGGTCTCTCACCCAAACTGTCTGCCAAACGAAGAGCCAGGGACCAACTGAACATTTAGGGAAACACCGGCTAATGGAACTTTCTGAGAAATGACCATTTCCATGTGGCATCATGCCGAGGGATTTCAAGGGTATTCTGACTTTTGATATTGTCACCTGGAGCACTGACTTGATAAGCTAACACCCTTGCAAGATGCCACTCCGTTGCTTGTGACTCAGACATGTGCTGAGGTGACCCTGTACTTTCACACTGAATCTAAAGTGACTTAAGTTCTTCATCCGGTTTTCTGTGGGAAGTCCAACGTCTTCCCCAAGAGTTCTGCCACTGCCGGGGCTGGCGGTCCTGTGGTTTGTTCTTGCTCTAGGTGTCCGTCCCAGGGAACCCTGGTTTCACCTTCTCACATGAAGAGACTACACTCTGCTCATTCTCTGCCTAGCTCGGAGCTTCGTGCCACAATCAGTCTCTGTTCTTTCTTCCCACCTTTCTCCTGAGGAAAGTGTGATTAGCAAACTTTACTCATGGTGTGGGGAATCAGGAGGGATTTTTAAAAATCATGATAACACCCACAGTTTAAAATCAGCTATTAGGCTGGGTGCAGTGACTCATGCCTGTAATCCCAGCACTTGGGGAGGCCAAGGAGGGAGGATTGCTTAAGGTCAGGAGTTCAAGACCAGACTGGGCAATATAGTGAGACCCTGCTGCAATAATAATAATAATAATAATAATAAATTTAACTGAGCATGGTGCCTCGTGCCTATAGTCCTGGCTACTCAGGAGACTGAGGTGGAATGTTTGCTTGAGACCAGGAGTTCGAGGCTGCAGTGAGCTATGATGGCACTCTTGCACGTCAGCCTGGGCCACAGAGTGAGACCCCCTCCCCGTCTACAAAACGTTAGATATTATATATCACTGTTCTTAAAAAGTCCTTTAACCACATTATTAATGTAGATGAAATAATATCACTTCTCTCTGAATAATCCAGCTTTCCACCTTGTTGTCTGCCTTCTCTGTCCCTTAAAACTTTCAAATTTTCTCATTTGATCCTACAAGACAGCTTAACTCTACAACCCCTACACAGTCCTGGACCTCCCCTCATACTTAAAGACCTACGATTGAGTACTGCTCAAACCAAGGGCCACCTACTCTGAGTTCCAATCTTGATTAATAGAGAAGAAAAAGTAGAGGCTTTGAAATTCCCATATATTTCCCGTCTCTCTCTTCCAGTCTTTATAATTGAAATAGAGCCTGATAGATATTTATTTTCTCATTGATATAAACTATGCTTCTCTTCTTAGAAGACAGAGGCATCTGCAATCAGTGTTAGTTTTAAATCTTTTCCACCCTATTTTATCTGTGGAATCCATGGATCGTGTTCTATGGACAATTTGGTTAGTTTCAGTTACCGTCGCTGCATAACAAACCAAGTCAAATTTAGGGTTAATGTAATAATAATTTATTATGTTCATAGCAGGTTCAGTAGATTAGGGATTTGGGGAAAGCATGGTGGGATTGGTTGTTTCTGCCCCATGATGTCCAGGGCCTCAGATAGGTGGATGCAAAGGCTAGGGGTGGCTTCAGGGACAGAGACTGGAGTAATCAGAAGGCTTGTTACTTACATGCCTGGCTATTGATGCAAGCCATCTGCTGGGCCCTCAGCAGTGGTCAGCCACTGGAATACCTGCTTGTGACTTGTCACATGGTGCCATGTTTTCCTCACCCCATGTGGCTGGGTTCCAAAAAAGCAAGTTGGGGAGTGTGTGGCATGTTTATAAACCAGCCTTGGAAGTCACATAAAATTATTTCTGCAATGTTCTAGGTTGAGGCAGACACCTAATCTTCAGCTTCAGGAGGAGGTGACATAGACCCCATCAATTGATGGGGGACGGTCAAATGATGTGATAAAAGCATGTGAGATGGGAGGTGGTGCTGCTAACATCTTGGAAAATACAATCTGCTACTCAGCTTTTTTAAAAAACAATTTTAAATTAAATTAATTTTACTTTTAGAGACAGGGTCTTGCTCTGTTGCCCAGGCTGGAGTGCAGTATCAAGATAATAGCTCACTGCAGTCTCAACTTCCTGGGCTCAAGAGATCCTCCTACCTCAGCCTCCCAAGTAGCTGGGACTACAGGTGCACCTCATTATGCCCAGTCAATTTTTTCAAACTATTATTATTATTATTGTAATAAATAAGCTATGTTGCCCAGATTGACCTCGGACTTCTGGCTTCAAGTAATGCTCCTGCCTAAGCCTCCCAAATTTCTGGGACTATAGTCACGAGCCAATATACGCAGTCACATGCATACCTCTTTTCATTAAACATATTGCATTATTAAAATAGTCTGCCAATTTTGTGGATCTCTCCTTAAAATGTATTTAACTAATTCCGGATTATAGGACTTATCCCTTCTCCATGAGTGAGAAGAATGGGGTAGGAGCATTTCACATCCCTGACACCAAGACAGGGAGGCCCAAAGGGAATTTTTTGATAAATGGGTACCTTTGTGAAGTCCTATTCCATCAGTGTCCTACTTCACTAAGTTGGGACCTGTGATTACCTTTCCTGATAGTTTTGAGCCATGGACCAGCAGAAGCCCTGAGGCTGCCGGGGCATGGAGAGAAAGAGGGACAGGAATAGGAGTGGGTGTTATCATGATTTTTAAAAATCCCTCCTGAATCCCCATACCATGAGTAAAGTTTGCTAATCACACTTTCCTCAGGAGAAAGTGTGTCGAGGATGCATACATTTCCCTGGGTCCAGGGAACACCTTGGGAAACAGGCCTTGTCTCATCTTATTATTGCAAGCTATCTTATCATCTTATTATGGCTGCCCACTGGATGAGATGCTCTGGGCAGCACAGGTGTGTGTGGGAAGCCTGTCTCTGGCTGGGGAAAGAAAGGGAAGGAAGCAACTGTGGTCTTAGCCAGGGCACCTATGTAGGTGAATATGCAAGGGATGGCCCTGCAGCATTGTGCAAATAGCCCAATGAGTGAGCCCCATGAGGGGGCAGCCACCCAGAAGGAACCCAAAGCCAGTCTGTATCATCCAGGAGGCAGCGACCACTGAAATGAAGAGCACCAGCCCCTCCCCATAAGAAGCGGAGCCAGGAGGCATCCCTGGGCCTCCTTCCTGCCGTTCTGCCCCAATACCAGAGGGTGTGTGCAGAGGAAAGGGGTGGTGAGAGGGACCCTGCTTCTTCCTCTCCACCCCTTCCCAGTTAAGCTGCTTAGAAACTCAAGTCTGGGTTTGTTGTCTGTGTAGGGAGTAGGGGCAGTGAGAAGATGAGAGTCATCACCTGAAAACAAATGTAATGTTGTGAAATGCCAGGACTGAGTCCTGTGCAAACTAAAGCATGATCCTGGAAAGACTCCTGATCACTGGAAATACACGGAATTGCACTAAGATGATGTCAAGCACCACTAAAGAGGGTTTGAGAGCACACGGTTTGGGGCAATTTGGGATTTGAAACATCGGCAAACTGAGGCTCCTCGATTAACTGGATGCAATTGGTATTAATGGGTAGCAGTATCTTCTTTTCTTTTCTTTTTTTGAGTTGGAGTCTTACCCCGTCACCTAGGCTAAAGTGCAGTGGCATACTCATGGCCACCCCAGCGTCAACCTGGGCTCCAGCGATCAGCCTTCCGAGTAGCCAGAACTACCGGCGTGTGCTATCGTGCCCGGCTAATTTTTTAATTTACTGTAGAGACGAGGTCTCACCAAGTTGCCTGGGCTGGTCTCAAACCTGCGGGCTTGGGCAATCTACTCACCTAGGTCTCCCAAAGTGCTGGGATTGCAGGCTGAGTCACTGAGCCCATCCGGGTAGCAGCATTTTCAAGGCTTGGTTCTAATGGCTAGGAAGGCTGCCTGTCCTCTCCCCAACGGCTTGAAGATGCCCACTTCACAGGATGACATTTGTTCAGGCCTGGAGCATTCAGTCTCATTACACTGGCCATTTGTGTGGAAGTGAGCAAGAGAACAAGACTGTCCAGATCATGTCAACCCACATTGACAGCCAATTCCTTTTCCCCATCTGACTCCCTCTGAGAAACCCTGCGAGCTACCTGCTGCTCTCTGAAGCCTAGAAGTCGTAAGCTCAAGGGATCTAGGACATCACCTGGATCGCTCTTACTTGAGGCAACTGCTTTTACTTGACTGTATCTGTAGAGCAGTTTGAGGTAGGGAGAGAAAGTCATGTTGAGCTCAGGCTGAGAAGGAAGAGGGAATGAGAAGCATGGCCCATTTGAAAGCAAAACTGCCCAGAATTGTCTCCTAGGCACCGTCTTGGAAACAAGAAGAGGAAGATGGGGGAGAGGGGATGTTAGTTTTTAGCAACTGTTTGAAAATTGACAACAGAGGAAGAGAGACCAGAACCACAGACAGAGTGAGCATTTTGTACTTGGACATCATTTGATTTTTTAAAAAGTCCCCAGTCTCGGGAGGGGCTGTCCTTGGGTGAGGGGTTCTGTTCTGAACTGGAGGGACATCTGGATGAAGCATGAAATAGATGGTCCCTTCCCCAAATCACTTCCTACCAGCATCCCATGACGTTGGAAATCCCCAGGGCTGGCTTTTCTTTCCTTTATTTTTAAATAAAATAGTGTTATTTTTATTTATTTATTTTTTGAGTTGGAGTCTCACATTGTCACCCAGACTGGAGTGCAGTGGCATGGTCACAGTGCACCACAGTCTCAAACTCCTGGGTTCATAATTCTTCTGACTCAGCCTCCTGAGTAGCTGGGACTACCAGTGCATGCCACAACCCCCGACTAATTTTTAAAATTTTTTTAGAGGAGAGGTCTTACTATGCTGCCCAGGCTAGTCTCAAACTCCTGGGCTCAAGCAATCTTCCTGCTTTGGCCTCCCAAAGTGCTGGGAATACAGGCGTGAGCCACCAAGCCCAGCCTCCTTTCCTTTTAATTACAATTATGAAGTTCATTTAATGCCTTCCACAATGGTGTCTCAACTTACACATGCACTATCTGAGACTTGGAGCAGTTAGGTCATCAGTTCAAGTTCACACAATTGGTGAACACATAGCCCAGGATTCAGACCCAGCTCTGTCGGATTCCAAACTCTTTCTATCACACCAGGGGTCCCAGTTTGGAATTGAGCATCCTCTCTGTCAACTTCATTACATGGTTTCCCAAGCAAGGTGGTTCAGACTATGGGCACTGGAGTCAGGGGAATTTGGATTTGAATTCTCCATCTTTGATCAGTTGTGTGACTTTTACTAAGAAGCTTATTCTTTGTCAGTCTACTCAGAAGAAGGCTAGACTGTGAGGAGGAAGTCCAACAAAACTGTTGTGAACATTTTACTAGATTATTGTTAATTTTTAAAAGCTGGCTCTTTTTCAGCCATGAGTGGGCAATGACAGGACAGGAGAAGGACAGATAACAGGGACCCGAACAATTGCTAACACTTTAGGCTGTACCAGACACTGTGCTAAGTGCTTTCCATGTACTATCTTTTTTATTTTTTTTAAAACTAAAGAACAGGTCTTGCTATTTGCTGAGGCTGGTCTTGAACGTCTGGCCTCAAGCAATCCTCCCAGCTCAGCCTCCCAAAGTGCTGGAATTAGAGGCATAAGCTACCTCACCTGTCCCCACCCCACACACTATCTTAATTCATCCTCCTAACAAGTCAGTGAGGTCTGTACAATTAGCCACCCTCAATGTACAAATAAGAAGCACTATCAGGCAGCCTGGGCAACATAGTGAGACTCCGTTTTTGCAAAAAAAATTAAAAAATTAACCAGGCGTGGTGGCATACACCTGTAATCCCAGCTACTCAAGAGGCTGAAGTGGGAGGATCACTTGAGCCCAGGCATTGGAGGTGTGGTGAGCCGTGATTGTGCCACTGTATTCCAACCTGGGTGACAGAGTAAGACCCTGACTCAAAATAAATAAATAAATAAATAAATAAATAAATAAAATTTAAAAAAAGAGGCACATCCAGCTACAAGTAGAGGAGGCAGGATTTAGCTACGTGGTTGGACTCTGGAGCCAGTGTTCACACCAGGATGTAATCTTGTAGGAACCATCTTGGAAAGTTGGAAGCAGATGGTGATGCTTACAAAGGGTCAGTAGGGGACCATGGTCCTGGGGGCAACACATGGGCTTTGGGCATTGGCGGGTGGGGAAGAAGGTGAGACAAGGTAACCATGGGATGGAAAGAACAAGAACAGGGTGAGACAAGGTAACCATGGGATGGAAAGAACAAGAACAGGGTGAGACAAGGTAACCATGGGATGGAAATTCAGACATTTGAAACAACTGTCACCTGTGGGATGGTGTCTGGGGCAAGGCATTTGAATCTGAATTCCAGAAGTGACTCACAGACTCTCAGGAGGCAGTCTAGTCTGGTGATTGTTTAAACTGTGCCCCATGGGACCTTAGAGCCTTGGGAGGACACAGGTGAACAGAGATTGTGGGGTGGAGGCTCAGAAAGTGGGTCTTAAAGACCCCCTTGTCGCTTCAACTAGAGAGATTCACTACTTTGTAGTCATGAAGATACAGCTTATATATAGTAAAGCCCATGAATCTCAATGATAAAGCCAGATGAGTTTCTACAAATGTATACATCCAGGCGGGGCACAGTAGCTCACACTTGTGATTCCAGCACTTTGGGAGGCTGAGGTGGGAGGATTGCTTGAGCTGAGTTCAAGACCAACCTGGATAACACAGTGAAATCCCATCTCTACAAAAAAATTTAAAAAATTAGCTGGGCATGGTGGCATGTGCCTGTAGTCCCAGCTACTCAGAAGACTGAGGTGGAAGAATTGCTTGAATCCAGGATGTCGAGGCTGCTGTGAGCTATGATCATCGTGATCATACCACTGCACTCCAGCCTGGATGACAGAGTGAGACCTCAACTCAAAAAAAAAAAAAAGTGTACATCATGGATATATCAAGATAAAGAAACTTTCCAACCCCCCATCAAGCTCTCTGCCGCACCTCCCTATCAGTACTAAAGGGAACACCATTTCATATGATCTGTTTTTGAACTTAGTATAAATGGAATCATAGAGCATGTGTTCCTTATGTCTAACTTCTCAAAATTATATCTAGGAGATTTATCCATGTCGTTGCATGTGAGAAGTCTGTTCTTTTTCATTGCTGCATAGTATTTTATTGTGCAACTATACTATAATTTATTTAGCTTTTCTATTATTGTGGGCATTCAAGTTGTTTCCACGTTTTGGAACATAGCTGCTATGCACAGTGTTTTGAGGGGACAAATAAATGCATGTCTGCCAGGTCTGTACCCAGGGTAGAGATGCTGGATCAGAGGATGGCTTTATGTTTAACTTTGGTGGAGAGGGCGGCTCCACTTTTGAACAGACATGTTATAGAGTAGGGAACCTCATAAAAGATCACTTAGGGACAGAGTGTAGTTGTTTACGTTTCTCTTTATTTTTCTTTCTTTCTTTCTTTTTTGATTCAGGGTCTCACTCTCACCCAGGCTGGAACGCAGTGGCACGATCATGGCTCACCACAGCCTCCAACTCCTGGGGTCACGCAATCTTCCCACCTCAGCTTCCCAAGTAGCTGGAACTATAGGCATGTGCCACCACACTTGGCTGATTTTTTTTTTGCTTTTTTGTAGTGAGGAGGTCTCACTATGTCACCCAGGCTCAAACAATCTTACCACTTTGGCCTCCCAAAATGCTGGGATCACAGGTGTGAGCCACCATGCCTGTCCACATTTTTCTTTAAAAGGAAACGTGTCCACTCCATTAAGTGCGATCCTCCGCATTTGCAGATGGTGAAACTGAGTCTTTAAGAGGAAAGCAATTTGCTCAGACTCAAACTTCCGTAAAGCTACAGCTAGAACTTGCTTGCCAGACTAAACATTTCTAATGAACTTCCAAGCTCTATGAAATGGATCCTAACTATCTCTCAAATTGGTTTTGGTGAGATGTGGAAACAGTCAGAAGCCCTGGGTTCAACCCTTACAACTCTCACTAACGAATTTGCTACCTGGGGCTAGAAACTCACTGCTGCGGCCTCAGTCTCCCTGTCTGCTGCACAGCATTGCTGGATTAAAGAAGACAACGATGAGAGACGCTTTATAGGTTGAGAAGCACTTAACACACTCATATTGTGTTAAGCACTTAACACACTCAAAATACGTTCTGGTGGGATGCTTCAGGAAGCACGCAGTTTTCTTGCAATATTAAGGCTCATAATAATTCATTACTTTCTATTTTATTTTTTTAGCTTGAATTAAAAGTTTTTAATAAAAGCTTTCCCCCTCATTAAAAAGTTAGTGTGGCAGACTGTATTTTCTAAAGATGGCCACACCAATGTATAGCTCATCTTCCTTGCTGCTCTTACAACGGAGAAATATTTATTTATTTATTTTATCTTTATTTATTTATTTTTTTGAGTTGGAGTCTCACTCTGTCACCCCGACTGGAGTGCAGTGGCTGCTTCCAGCCACCGCAGCCTCGACCTGCTGGGCTCCGGCAATCCTTCCGCCTCAGCCTTCCAAGTAGCTGGAACTACAGGTGTGCGCTACCACGCCCGGCTAATTTTTGACTTATTGTAGAGATGAGGTCTTGCCAAGTTGCCCGGATGGTTCTCGAACCCGGGGGCTCAGGCAATCCACTCACCTCAGCCTCCCAAAGCGCTAGGATTACAGGCTGAACCACCGAGCCCAGTTGAGTACATATTTATAATGTGACACTCCTCCAACGAAGTGGGGATATCTGTGTTCCCTCCTGTTGAAACTGGGCAGCCCTTTCTGATGACCTTGACTCATCCAACACGCAGAAATGGCAGTGTACGAGAATGAGCACAGGGCTGGAAAGGAAGGCACTAAGTTTTGGGGTGTTTCCTGGAGAGAACAGAAACTTCCCTGGGAGGAGACACTGTAGTAGCTTTCATTTTTCTGGTTTCATACTGTGGTTCTTTTCATGTCTCAGTTTTCTTCATGAAAACTTTTCCCTAAAGAGAAAAAAAATATGTCTAGCAAACACCCCCCTTGAAATCAAGCTGTGATGGTTTCAAGCTGAGTGCTCTGTGGTTTCCAATTCAGGCAGAGTTTTGGTCATTTGGGGGGAGCCCATTGTCTATGGTAGAAAGGCCTAGAGCCCAAGTCCTCCTGGAGGTGTCGGGAGTGGGAACAGGAGTGCCAGTGAGGGAATTGCAACAGCTCCCCTTAGCCTGGGACGCAGATGAACTCCTGGAGCCCAGAGCCCTAGAGGCAGAATGATGCTTGCGGAGTGGGTGACTTGAGAGTCATGAGGAGAGAGATGGATTTCTGCCTCTTGAGATTCCTACCCCTACTAGGTTTCTGTGAAAGAAGGACCTCAACACAAATCTAAAAATAATACATACCTTGTGTGTGTAAGTCCTTCATACACGGGGAAGCAGCTTCACACATGTGACTTCATGTTATTTTTCCAATGGCCTTCAAAGAAACCAGAGACTGTATCATGACCATCACCCTTATCTTAGTTCTAGGTTTCAAGGGAATGGGAGGGCAAAGGCTTTTCCCAGGATCACACAGTGAGTGGGTGGAAATGCCGATGGACCAGGGCTTCTGGCTTCGTGAGTTCTCTCTCACAGTGTGGCAGATTTGATCCACTACGGAGCGGGAATTCAGGCACCACAGATGACCAATTGCAGCGCTAGCTTGAGGGAAGGGTATCTTTCACCTCTCACATTGCCCCTTGCCGGCAGCTGTCTCTTTGGTTGGCATCATGGTATTGGCTTTATGTCGGAATAAAATGCCCTGGGCTGGTCACTTCTGTTTCCCTTGTGTTCCCCATGACTCCTTAGCCCCTATCAGAAAAAGAACTATCCTATCAGTCATTTACTTCTTAGTGAGAATTATAAAACTTATGTTTCCTCTCTCAGAGATATCTGCATTTAAATCTTACCCCTCATTGTGATTTTTGTCTCCTGGCAAAGACATTCCCAGCTTCAGAAAGTAGGTAAAAAAGGCATTATCTCAGGGGCAGTGGGAGTGAGTGGGAGGACTTTAGAGACACCCCCACCTGTATCAGCAGATGTTAGCTACTTGCATCAGAGTAACTTGGTTATCAAATACCTGACTGCTGGGTGCTGGGGACAGAGTGGTCCATTCAGGTGCTGGGATACAGTGTGAAGGGAATGTGGCCCTTGGCGGAAGCCACAGTCTGATGGAGGAGACAAGCAAGGAGGTAAGCACTTGTGATCTACTTTGCTAAGTGCCACCATAGATGAAAGTGTCCAGTGGGCCCAGGGAGTACGAGGGAACTGCGGTAGGTGGTGGGAAGACATAGCAGAACTTTCCCAGAGGAGGTAATGTCATTTGGGCTGAATCTAGAAGGGTAACAGGGCTGGTTTTTTTTTTTTTTTTTTTGAATCAGTGTCTCCCTGATACCCAGGCTGAAAGGCAGTGACACACGCACAGGTCACCACAGTCTTGATCTCCTGCGCTCAGGCAATCCTTCTACCTCAGTTTCCTGAGTAGCTGGGACTACAGGTGCACACCATGTCATCTGGCTAGTTTAATTTTTTTTTTTTAAATAGAGACAAGGTCTTGCTATGTTGCCCCATCTCATCTTGAACTTCTGGGCTCAAACAATCCTCCCGCTTCAGCCTCCCAAAGTGCTGGGATTATAGGCGTGAGCCACCATGCCCAGCTTAGGTCGGCCATGTATGGAATGTCTTTGTCCAGGTACCCTAGAGGGGCATGTCTGAGGGATCATGTGCTTGTGGCAGGAGGGAGTGCAACCTCAGGGCAGCAGGTGAGAGGGCAGGGTGCAAGGTGGCAACGGGGCGTGATGAGAGGGAGGGCATACTGCAGGGACACAGCTCTGTCGCAGTCCTGTGGGTGGCTCCTTCTTGCTGGACATCTCAAGAGACCTTATGGATCTCTGCCACCTGAGCAGGACCCTGCAGGAGGGAGCTGTGTCTTCTGGCTCTCTCCTTTTTCTGGTCTCTCAGTGGCCAAATCTGTTCCCTAAGGAGTCAGCTCTTATGTATTTCTAGCTTGAGTCATGCGCCCTGAAGTTGGTGATTTATCTGAGCCTCAGTCTGGGAGTGATGACAGTCACCACAGGTGGCCGGTGACGGCATAGGGACAGGCACAGACCTAGCAGCTATGGTGCCGTCAGGGAAGACCCAGGTAGCCTTTAAAAGGAATGTGTTTGAGACACCAGAGCATTCCACACACAAGATTGTCCAGTCCTCGTAGTGACCCTGTGCTGTGGGTTGAACTGTGTACCCCCAAAAGGTAGGTTGAAGTCCTAACCCCTGGTACCTGCGAATGTGACCCAGTTTGGAAATAGGGTCTCTGCAGATGTGATCATGATATAAATTAAGATGAGATCCTACTGGAGCAGGGTGGGCCCTGACTCCCTGTGACTGCTGCCCTTGTAAGAAGGGATAGGACACAGGGACAGACACCCCTAGAGAGGAGACACATACAGGACGACGAGGCAGAGATTGGAAGGGTGCACACAGGCCAAGGAATGCCATGGCTCGCTGGCAACACCAGGAGCAAAGAAAAAGGCAGGGGATGGGTTCTCGCCAGAGGCTCTAGAAAGAGCAGCCCCTGCCAACACTTTGATTTGGACTTTTAGTTTTCTGAGGTGTGAGAGAATGCACTTCTGTTGTTTTAAGCCACCCCGTCTGTGGCATCTTGTAACGGCAGCCCCAGGAAACGCATGGGTATTATCGTATCCAATTCATAGGACATCAGACTAAACCAGAGCTAGGTTCTTGCTCACGTTTTCACAGCTAGTAACTAGCAGAGCTGGGACCTGAAGCCAGGTTTGTCCCCTCAAGGCTCTGCACACTTTCTACTGTGCCATCCTGGGTTAGGGTATGGCTAGGCAACTGGGCCCAGAGAGGTGTGCCCTGCGGGGAGGGGTCGGCCTGAGCAAAGGCACAACAATGTGGACCACTGTGGATGAAACCTGGGGAGTGAGATCAAGAGTGATGACGAGATGGTGACACTTATGATGGTGACGGTGGTGAGAGCTGCCAGTCACTGAGAGCATTCCACGTGGAGAGGGCTTCTCTGAGTCCTTCCATCTCTGCTCATTCCTGTAATCCCTGCAAAGTCCCAGGGACGAGGCTATTTTACAATCATTCCTATTTTCCAAAGAAGAATATGAGGCACAAAGAGGTTAAGTCACTGACTTTCTTAATGCCACAGGAAGTGGGACTGAAACCCAGCCTGCAGGTGCCTGAGCCCATGGTCTCTGCATTCACCGTATTCATTTCCCTGTGGCTGTTGAAATGCCTCCTCCACACTGACACCAGGGCTGCAGAGATGAGCACTAGTCCCACACCTCCTCCCCCAAAGCCCTCACTGTTCTAATCAAATCGAGACGATGCCCTTGATACATTTTGGGTGAGTGTCCCCTCCAAATTCATGTTGAAATTGGATCCTCAGTATCGGAGATGGAGCCTGGTGGGAGGAGCTTGGGTCATGGGGGCGGGTCCCTCACAAATGGCTTGGTGCTGTTCTCACATCATGAGTTCTTGCTCTATTAATTCACCAAGAGCTAGTTGTTTCAAAGAGCGTGGAGCCGGCTCCGTGGCTCAGCCTGTAATCCTGCTCCTATGGGAAGCTGAGGTGAGTGGATTGCCTGAGCCCGCGGGTTCGAGACCTACCTGGGCAGCGAGACCTCATCTCTACAATAAATCAAAAAATCAGCTGGGTGTGGTTGCGCACACCTGTAATTCCGGTTACTTG
This sequence comes from Carlito syrichta, assembly GCF_000164805.1. Classification (NCBI taxonomy): domain Eukaryota; kingdom Metazoa; phylum Chordata; class Mammalia; order Primates; family Tarsiidae; genus Carlito; species Carlito syrichta. Next base: position 451,895 of record NW_007249902.1, on the reverse strand, counting down.
GAAGGCTGAGGTGGAAGGATTGCTGGAGCCCAGCAGGCGAGGCTGCGGTGGCCGGAAGTGGCCACTGCACTCCAGTCTGGGTGACCAAGTGAGACTCCAACTCAAAAAAAAGAAAAAAAAAAGGGGCGTGGCATCTCCCTTCTCTCTCTCTTGCTTCTGCTGTCTCCATATAGTATGCCTGCTCCCCCTCTGTCTTCCACCATGAATGTAGGCTTCCTGAGGCCTCACCAGAAGCCCAGTAAATGCTGGTGCACCATAAGCCAAAATAAACCTTTCCTTTGTAAGTTATCCAGCCTCAGGTGTTCCTTTATAACAATGCAAAAAGGACTATCTCCCCCCCCACACACACACACACTTGAGAGCTGCATCGTCCGGTATGGTAGTCCCTGTCACATGCGGCTATTGAGTATCTGCACTGTGGCCAGTTAGTGCTGTGTGTGTAAAACATACATAGAGTTTAGAAGATCTTGCACAGAAAAGAATGTGAAATATTTCATTAATCAAATTTTTTTTGGTTAGAGTCTCCCCCTGTTGCCCAGGCTGGAGTGCAATCACAACTCACTGCAGCCTCAACCTCTTGGGCTCAGGCAATCCTCATCCCTTGGCCTTCTGCGTAGCTGGGACAACAGGTGTTCACCACCACAGCTGGTTAATTTTTTGATTTTTTTTTTTTTTGCAGAGGCAAGGTCTTGCTATGTTACCCAGGCTGGTCTCGAACATCTGGGCTCAAGTAATCCTCTTACCTTGGTCTCCCAAAGTGCTGGGATTACAGGCGTGAGCCCCTGTACTCAGCCTAATATTGATGGCATATCAAAACAATTATATTTTGGATGTGTAAGCCTTAATAAAATACATCATTAGGGTTCATTGCCCTTTTTCAAAAAAGTGGCCACAAGAAAATTATTGTCTCAGATCTGCTCACGGTATTTTCATTGGATGGCGCTGCTCTGGAATATGGGTTCTTTGAAGGCAGGGACCATCTTTGTCCTGTTCACTGTGGATTCCAAGAGCCAGAGCAAGGCTTGACACCCAACAGTCCCTCCACATGTCACTGTTGGATAAATGGATGGATGAATAAATGAATGACCGGATCCTACTCAACCCTGCATCTGGTCCTCTGGTCCCTGTGAACATAAGGTCACTCAATTACTCTGAGGCTGCAGGTGTCAGCTATTGAGAGGCTGGATGTGCTGTGGAATGCGGAGAATAACAATGGCAGTGATCGCTTACCAGATGCAAATTCTGTGCTTGGCATCATCCTGGGCACTTTTTATGGAGTGACTCACTTAATTCTAACAGCCTGTCATATTAGTCCCATGGTCAACTTCATTTGACAGATAAAGGGAGTTAAAACTCAGACAGATTAAATTACACCCCCAGGGTTACACAGCTGGGTTTTTACCAAGTTCTGTCTGATAGGACCTGTGTGCACCTAGTCACCACCATAGATCACAGGGAAGAAGAGACACAGGGTGATCCTGTTCCAGGTCCCCTCTGTTCTGAGTCCTCAGCCCTGAGTGCCGACAGCTCCCTCTCCTGGGTTCTGGGATCCCCTCATCTGTGTTTAGTACCACAGACCATTTGGCCGTGTGTCATCTGTGCGTCTAGACACGTCCTGTTGCATCGTCCGTATTCTGCCTGTGCTTCTCTTTTGCCAGGCGTCTGGGCCACCCTCTGTTCCTGTGATGTGGCAGTGAGTAAGCAGGTGAATGTGAGCTGCCCCTGGCAAGGCACAACTCTCTTCTGTGCCCTTGGGCAAGCCGTCCCCTCCTGGTCTTCTGGGCCTCAGCTTTATCAGCCAGAACAGAGTCTTAGGGAATGAGTGTGACTGGCAAGACCTCAACTACTCAAACGACTGGCCTCTTCCAAGCTGTCTGAGGTTGAGAACTCACTTCTCCAAGGCTCAGCTTCCTCATCTGTGAAATGGGGATAATAATGAAGCTGTTCGTGTTATTCCTGTTCCGTGTCAAGGCATGACTCGAAGCCTTCCCCTGGCCTTTGATGACCTCCTTCCCCTCTTAACTCCCACTGCACCCCTCTGACTCCTGCACGGATTAATACCCATGAGTGTGCCATGCCATGTGATGGTGTTCATGGACACCACAGCTGTGTTAGTCAGGACTCCCAAAGGGGCCTTAAAAGCAATTGCTGAGCTTGTGGACTTTGGAACCAGTGATCCAGGTTCAAGTCCTGAGCCCGCTGTCTCTCACCTGCTGTGTGCCCTTGGTGAGATGAGTTTGCCTCTCTGAGCCCCTGATGCCTCTTCTCTAAGTAGTGATAATAGTATCTCCCCCACGCTAGGTTGCTGTGAGGAACACGTGGTATAGTTGTGGAAATGCACGCACACTGTGGTTATGACTCTAGTGCGCCTTCATGCTCCCAGGTATCCTGGGCGATGTCCCTGGTGTACTCACTTTCACGCTCCTCCAGATGCCTGGTTCCTCACTCAGCCTTGACCTTGCTCCCTACTGCACTGAGAATTTTTGCAGTCTCCCACCCCTGCGGCCTGCTGTTGGTGCTCCATCCATGCTTCTGTCAGAACCCCCCACCTGTTCCCCCTGTTTCCATCCTGGATTTCCATCATTCTTTTCTCCACAGTAGCTAGCATGAACCTTAGTGGCACTGGCTTGTAGATCACTGTATATTTTATTCCATTTTTTGAGTAGGGTTCTCACTCTGTTACCAGGCTGGAGTACAGTGGCCTGATCATGGTTCATTCATTATAGCCTCAACCTCCTCGGTTCAGGCAATCCTTCCTCCTCAGTCTCTCAAGGAGCTGGAATTACAGGTGTGTGCTAATTTTTTGGATTTTTGCGGGGGTAGAGTGGAGGTATGCTGTGTTGCCCAGGCTGGTCTTGAACTCCTAGGCTCAAGTGATCCTCCCACTTTGGCTTCCCAAAGTGCTGGGATTACAGATGGGAGTCACCACATCCAGCCCATTATTGTTATTTTTTAAACAAATACTTAAATAGTGCTCACTATGTGCCAGCAAAGGCCTGAGAGCTTTACAAATATGAATCCAGTGAATTCTTCTTACAGTTAGTAATGGGGCTGGGATGGCCGACTGGCTTCTGATTGGCACTCTCGACCACGTCCTCAAAATGGATCTGCCCCTGGTTTCTCTCTATCTCTCACACACTCTGCATTTGTTGGTTAGCCTGGAAGAGTTTGTGTGTTTGTTTACTAGATCGCCTCATAGCCAGCTTCTTGTTTTCCTTCAGGTCCTCACTCAAATATTTTCTTGTCCGGGAAGCCTTGCCTGGTCGTCTTATATAACATAACATGCCTCCTCCAACATGCTCCTATCCCCTGACCTGGCTTTCTCTTCCTCGATAGTATGTGTACCCACTGTGACATCTTGTGTATTGATTGAGTGTGTTCTAAAGCCCCCACCTTCATGCAAGTCATGTGAGGGCAGCGCACTTTGTCTTGTCCATTGTTGAACTCTGAGTTTAGCTCCTTCTGACTGGGTGGATTCTTGAAAAATCGTTTGGAATAAATTAGTATATATCTACATACATACATAAACATATTCATGAGTGTCTGTGTATGTAGATAATGTATATCTGAATGGAATGCATTTATACACGCTTCCTTGTTCATCAGATACAATACTGAGGCACAAAGATTGAGCATCTGGGTTCTGGAGCAAGTTGGACAGAGACAAAACCCCACACACACATTCTTAACTCTGTGCGCTGAGACCTTTGGAACGTTGTTGTGTGTCTCAGCCCTTCACTTCATCTGTAAAACAGCAGAGTTTCAAACAGTGCCTGGAATTTTTTCTTTTGGGGACTAAATTTTTAGTCCCCAAAAGAAATTTTTAGTCCCCAAAAGAAAAAATTCCAGGCACTGTTTGAAACACAACTCAATTCTGAGTTGTGAACACACAACTCAATCCTGGGGCAGCCGGGAAAGCGTCTAGAAAGGAAGGCATTTAAACGGAGGCTTGAAAGATGCATAGATTTTAGCTAAGTGACGCAATAAGATGGTGTTTCAGACTGAAAAAACAGCCTGAGCAAAGGCGTGGAAGGGAGAGTGGCTCTTCTAAAGGACAGAAAAGATTTCAATTGCAATTAATAATTGATTTTTAGTGAGGGGTATACTTGGATGGCTGTGTCATTGAATCTGCTGACTTTGGCCAAGTCCTCGGAATTGAAGTACTTTGCAGTGGGGATGTGCTATGTATATTTATGCATTTGTGTGATGGACAGTTTTCTTTTGAAGTCCCGCTCCATCGCCTAGGCTGGAGTGCAGTGGCACACTTATGGCCACCCCAGTGTCAACCTTCTGGGGCTCCTACAGTCCTTCCACCTCAGCCTTCCAAGTTGCTGTAACTACAGGCGCGTGCTACTACGCCCAGCTAATTTTTGATTTATTGTAGAGACAAGGTCTCGCCAAGTTGCCTGGGCTGGTCTCGAACCCATGGGCTCAGACAATCCACTCGCCTCAGCCTCCCAAAGTGCTGGGATTATAGGCTGAGCCACCAAGCCTGGCTATGGTAGACATTTATCGAACAGTTACTACATGTCACATTATGTCACATGCTGGAGAAAAGAAAATGAAGACAATGCTACCTCCTGTCAAGAATCAATCTACCTAGAGAAGGCCAGGCTTGGTGGCTCATGCCTGCAATCCCACCATTTAGGGAGGCCAAGGTGGGAGGATTGCTTGAGCTTAGGCGTTCAAGACCAGCCTGGGCAACATAGTGAGATCTTGTCTCTACAAAAATTAAAAGTTAAAAAAAAAGAATCAATCTACCTAGAAAGACAGACATATTAAATATTATCATTAATAATTGTTAACAGCAAAGTCAATAATATATAGATAATTGATAATTAATATATATTTTCTTTGTCGTGCAACTTATGTTTTTAGAGCATTTTCTACCAAATGTCTTTTGAGTGAGTATAATGATGAAAGGCGCAAACATATCTTATAGTCTAGAGGGAAAGAGAGACAAGAAGACAGTGTGGTGACAGAAAAGTTAAGGGACTACGGGTACTGCACTAGTCTGCTTGAGCTGCATCAAAATACCACAGACTGATGGCAATTTACTTTCTTACAGTTCTGGAGGATGGAGGCCAAGATCAAGGTGCTATCAGGGTTGGTTTCTAATGAGGCCTCTTTTCCTGGCTTGTAAACAGCCACCTTCTTGCTGTGTCCTTTACATGGCCTTTCCTCTGTTATGTCTTCCTCTTCTTATAAAGACACCAGTCCTATCAGATTAGATCCCACCCTTATGACCTCATTTAACCCGTTACCTCCTTAAAAGTCCTGTCTCCATGGAGTCACACTGGGGTTAGAGTTTCGACATATGAATGTGAGGGTGGCATAATTCAGTCCCTAGCAGGTGTACACAGGAGGGAAACACACAACTCAATTCTAGGGCAGCCGGGGAAAGCGTCTAGAAAGGAAGGCGTTTAAACCGAGGCTTGAAAGATGCATAGATATTAGCTAAGTGACGCAATAAGATGGTGTTTCAGACTGAAAAAACAGCCTGAGCAAAGGCGTGGAAGGGAGAGTGGCTCTTCTAAAGGACAGAAAAGATTTCAATTGCAGAAGAGGAGGGGAATGATGGAAGGCAAGTCTTGCGGGTAACACAGAGACCGTGGAGGACCATGTGAGCTCTGTTTAAGGAGTTTGGGCTTTATCTGAAGGGAATGAAGAAGGCACAGAGGAGAATTAAGAAAAATCACATATGATGTGTTAGAGTTGGCTTCTACCAGCTCATGAGGGCCAATTTTTAAATTTTTCAGGAAATTTGCAAGCCAATTGTTAGACTATTTGATAGCTTGAAATCGATGATGGCGAGAACATTTACACTATGGAAATTGGCAAACAGAACAAATCTTCGCTCCTACCACCCCCACCTCCCCAGGGAGCTGTTGTTAAACATTCGCCACCCCTCTGGTTTTGACAAAGGTGTGTATGAAGTGCTTGGGGAATACGGAGGATGAGGCTACTAGGGTTACTTTACTAAGTAAGGGCAGACTTCCCAGAAGAGGTGATGTTTAGGCTGGGTCCTGAAAGATGAGTAGGCGTTTACCAGAGATGAGTGGACACCCAAGGCTAAGCAAGCCAAATGAGGAAAAGCGCAAAGCAGTGAACGTGCAGTTTACTTTTGGGGCAGTAATCGATCCAGAGTGGCAGTGGTGTGTGTGCTTAGAGTAGGGCTGGGAGCACATCTTATAGAGAGAGAACATGAAGGAATGGGGATGTGTGAGAATTTGAAGGCCAGGTGAGGGCTTGGGCGCTCTCCTGGGGCCCTGAGGAACCCTGACAGGTTGTAGAAAAGGGATAGAATGGGCACTACTGAACACTGCCTTTAGCAAGTCTGTTCTGGCCGTGTGCTAGAGAACAGATTGGAGGCAGGAGGCCAGCTGCTGTCTGAAGCCAGTTCATTTTGCATGCCTATGGTGGGTGAGCATTAGGAGTAGATGACGCAGAAAGTGTGCCCATCTGCATGTCTTCCCTAATGGCTCTGCAGGAAGATTTGTCCCATGTAGGTCCCAGCAATCTCATTTCTGGGAGTTAGTTCACTAATAGCTTCAAAGCATTCTGGGAATCAAGCAGAATTGCAATGAGTCCTTACTCTAAGGGAGCATGTAACGGAGTTATCTTCATCCAATCTTGGGGCTTCCCTTTCCACCTGAGCTCTGGGAGGCTCAGTGAGCCACCTGAGGTCACAGGAAGCAGGTAGGAAAAAAAAGCAAGTGGGCACCTGGTAAGTGGCAACCATTGTTCAAGACCCTTGACATGTGTTAACACCTTTAGTTCCCATAGCATTGAGGGAAGAGAAATTGTTATTCCCATTTTACAGATCAGACAATCAAAGAGATTAAGTAACTTGTTGAAGGTCACACAGCTAGTAACTGGAAGAGCTGGCTTCAAATTCCAGAGCCCATTGGCTTAATTACTATCCTATATTGCCTTTCCCTTTTTAGATAAAATACTTCTTATTTTTACAATGATCATAGCTTCTTATGAACTATGTACTATTATTATTTTCCTTTTTTAAAATTTTTTGAGTTGGGAGTCTTACTCACAGGAGTATGATCATGGTTCATGGTAGCCTCGACCTCCTGGGTTTAGGCAATTCTTCCTTCCACCTCAGCTTCCCAAGTAACTGGGACTAAAGGCACATGCCACCATGCCCAGCTAACTTAAATGTTTTTTTAGAGGCAAGGGCTCACTATGCTGCCCAGATTGATCTTGAACTCCTGGGTTCAAGTGATCCTCCCACCTAGGCCTCCCAAAGTATGGAGATTACGGGCATGAGTCATTGTGCCCAAACTATTTTCCATTTTATAGATGAAAAAAACAAGTTTCAAAGAAGGTCTGTCATTGTCCCAGGTCACACAGCTAGCTAGTGATTCATCTGGGACTTGAATCCAGATCTGTCCGACCTTGCAGCCTGAGCCCTGCCACTTAGAAAGGGGTGAGAAAAGAGGAAAGAAGGTGAATTCAGAGGCCCAGCTGGTGATCCTTCACCAGAGAACATGCGTCCTTAGCCTGTTCTGTTTGGGTCTTATGTTGTCCTAAGAATGAGACTTTTTGCTTTCATAATTTGGAAATTCCACAGTGGAACGCAAACATCACAAGCAATGACTCTGTCTCTGGCCACATCCACCCCCTCTCTTGGTCAAGACTTTGGTTCTTCCAAGATGTGATAGCAAAACTCTGTCTCAGAGTTGGAGCTTGTGAATGTCAGGGCTCCTGTGTGGGTCTGGGGGATGGATGGTGGTTTCAGGGAGTGGTTTCTTTTTGAGCAAAGAAAACTGCCATCCAAACTCAATCTCATTTCATATTTCAATACTCTGTTCCTAGGCCAGTGTGTGTGAACACCCCTGATTGTCCATGAAACATCACCATCAACTGGTGTTCATCTCACAAGGCTAGCCTTAAAGAAATTTATCAAACACTGGTTACGAACCAGAAATTAAAAAGGGACCCCCAAAACACTGGAATTTATTTATAAAAATTATGTATTTATTGTTACATGTTTAAACTTCAGTCACCTTCGAAGTAGTCTCCGTTTGATGCAATACACCTATAGAGATGCTTTTACCACTGCTCAGAATGGTTTTTGAACACATTCATTTTGATGCCTTTTAGTGCTTCTGCCATTTTTTATTTCACCTCGTCCACACTGGCCAAACATTTCCCTTTGAGAACTCTTTTTATCCGGGGAAACACAAAAAGTTACTTGGGGTGAGATCAGGTGAATAGGGAGGGTGGGACATGGGAGTCATGCTGGTTTTGGTCAAAAACTGCTGAGTACTTGGCACCATGTGGGCAGGTGCACTCGTAAATCACCCATCATAAAATGGGCAATCGGGTTGAAAGAATCTTCAAAAAAAAAAAATTCACTGAAGCTGAACACAGCCTCTCACGACAACACCAGCTGGTACACTGATGCTGAGGGGTTTCTAGAATACTTATCAAGTGGGGGAAGCCTATACTACAAGAGTCCTGTCCCTCAAAAGATAATTCTGGTTTTTTGGGGATACCTCCTTGTATGTTAAGCACTATATACATACCAGCTTATTTAGCGACAAAACAATGCTAACAGGTTTTATTGTCCCTGGTTGAGAGATGAGAAAACCAAGAGGTTAAGTGGCTTGTTTCAAGATCAAGGCCAAAGGTGAACCCAGGTCAGACTCTTATGTGCACAAACTGAACACCTGTGTCTCTGACTGCAGTGTGGAGAACGGAATGCAGGTGAGCAAAGGTGGGAAGAGAAAAATCTGTTAGGAGGCGACTGCAATGGTCCAGGTGAGAAAAATGGTTACTTGGACTAAGGTGGTAATTATGGAGCTGGTAAGAAGTGATTGGATTCAGGATATATTTCAAAGGCAAAGCCACAGAGCTCATCAGTGGATTACATTCAATCCATCCCACTGGAAAAATATGAGTCAAGAAAAAGACCTAGACTTTTGGCCTCAGCTACAAAGTGCGAGGGGAGACCCAAAGAAACCTGGATTTATCTTTTTGTTTTTTGTTTTGTTTTTTGGAGGGCAGGCCTCTTGTAGTACAGGCTTTTCTTGCTAGGTTAGTGTTTTAGGAACCCATTGGTATCAGTGTACCAGCTAGCGTTGTGAGAGGCTCCATTCAGCTTCAGTGAAATTTTTTTGGAGATTCTTTCAACTCATTTGTCCATTTCATGATGGGTGATTTACGAGTGCGCCTGCCCACACCGCCCTGAATTTTCAGCAGTTTTTGACCAAAAATGCCATGACCCCCATGTCCCACCCTCCCTATTCACCCCATCTTACCTCGAGTGACGTCTTTGTTTCCCTGGATGAAAAGTGTCCTCAGACGGAAACGTCTTGCTGATATGGAGGAGGTGAAACAAAAACTAGAAGGCATCAAAACGAATGAGTTCAAAAACTGTTTTGAGCAGTGGAAAAAGCATCTCAGTAGGTATAGTGCATCAAATGGAGAGTACTTTGAAGGTGACTGAAGCTTAAGCATGTAGGAATAAATACACAATTTTAAATAAATAAATTCTGGATTCCCCCCCCCCCCCCGCATACCAGGAGCTGCCATTTACTAAGATGGAAATGTCAAGGCAGGAGAGAGTCCAGGGTGGCTATCCAGAGGTAGCCTGGGGGGTTGATTAGACAGCCATGTGGAGACATGACTGGGGAGGGGAAGTATAGATTTGGTTGTCACCAGGGGTGGATGAGATCATCAAATGAAAGATTGTAAATAGAAAAATGGCAGAAAGCAGAGCACTGGAGAGTCTAAGAGTTAAGGTTCAATTGAAGAAGGGTAGTCAATAAGGATATTGAGAAGGAACAGCAGTGACTAGGAGGACAACCAAGTGATCAAAGAGAAACATGTTTTAAGAAGAAGGGTGATCACCTGGTCACTGCCACTGAAGGTCAAAAAGATAAGGAGAGATAGCCACTGGGGTGACTTTGACACTCCAGTGCTGAAAAATGCTTCAGACCTGCCACCTTGGCTGCCCTTGAGTTTCTGGGTAAGTATCCATAGATGTGGTGGCCAGAGATGACAGAACCAACACTCAGACAGTGCTAGGTTTGAATCTTGGATCTACCAATCGCTCTGTGACTTTGAGCAAGTGACTGACTCTTCTTGAACTTTACTATCCTTCTCTGTAAGATGGGAGTGCTAAGGCTGTCTATCTCATAACTTGTGAGGCAAGGATTGAATAAAAAAAGTACATAAAGCTGCGGATGCCCAGTAGGTACAAATATTTCTCGTTATTTTTATTTTTTGTATTTCTTATTAGTCAGTTCAAGAGTGGTGCCTATATTTCTGGAAAAAAAATTAATGGCTTAATTTTGAGTGGGGCTTTATTAATGCCAGGGAATCTGATGGAAAAGTCTGTGAAGGTTGAGACATTCTTCTCTCTGTGCCATTCAAAATGTCCAGAACCTAAGTGGACTTGATCCAATTGAGTCGATCCCTGTTCTGAGCCCCCTCAAAGAGAACGAGATTCCTACCTGGGCCCACAGGGACCTTAGTGGTCTGGCCCCACCACCCTTCTCTAGCAGCTCTCAGCCCCCTACAGTGTTGTGTGTGATGCATGCACTATTGGGCACTGCACATTCTGTTCCCTCTCCTACAAATTCCCTTCCCTGTCCCCTTGTGTTAATTTCTCCTCATCTTTCTTTTCCTGGGCAATGGCCACTTCCCCAGGAAGCCCTCCTAGACCAGGTCAGATCCTTTCTTAGAGGCTGCCAGAGCCCTTATGCCTCTCCTTCGTGGCACTTAGTATGTTTCTGATCGTACATTCTTGATGCGAATCTCAGTTTAACACCTGATTTCACCATTAGACTCTAGGCACAGGGGGGCAGGGGGCAATGCTCACCAATGCCTGCCTTTTGTGGAGCCTGGAGCCTGGCATCCAGTAGGAGAGCAACACAAAATTGTGAGTGAATGAGTGGGTATTTAGTGCAGTGAAGACATGAGCAGATGGCTTTCCTTTTGTAGAGCAATGCAGGTGTCTTGGAAAGGTTGTTGGAAAGGCAAATATAATACCAAATCTTATCCCATTTACTTTAATTACAATACTACAGAGTGGAATACATTTTGCCCTTGAAACGTAATAAATTCATACTTTCAAATCCAGGCTGTCTTTTCCACTGGCTTATTTTTTTAAAATGATAATTTCCTGGTAAGCCATCAATAATAGCTCTTAAAATAGGTTCCCGACTTGGCTCAGTCCCTAACTAGCTGCTGATGGTAGACAAGTCACTTAAACTCTGCATGTCACTATTTACATCGTATGGTTCTTGTGAGGCTCTGGGTTGGTGGCGTGAGAGTCCTTTGAAAGCAAGGTCTTATTTATTATCCATTATTCTCAGTCCTATTAATAATAAGAAGGAACAGGCAGCGTGCCAGAGATAGTTGAGTAGATTTGCAAGGCTGGAGGATTGAGACCACGGAGAAAGATGAAAAGAAATGAGATGGGCTGAGAAATATTCAGAGAGGGGTATAAAGGGAGGAAGGGACCAGAGACCATAAATGCAGAGGGCTTTATGTCTGCTAGGCTGAGCCAAAAGGTGAAGCTGGTTTCTGAGCTAGGGAAGGTAGCCTGAATAAATTCACTCTAGTGGCCAATTTCTTGGAAGCCACACATGGCGGGAGAGAAAAGGATAAACTCATCCTTGGCACACGGTACTGCTGCACAGGAGAGATGCCGGTTGTCTCCCAGGTGACTTTGGCTGGTCAGGGCTACAGCGTTGGAAACGGGTCTTGGAGCCTGGCCACCTTGTTGGTGGAGAGAGTACAGCTGTTGTGGGTTTGCCCACTGGGCAAAATCTTCTGCCCAGCACCACCCAGGCTCAGCCACTGGGAGCAGACACAGAAGCTCCCAGGCCCATAAGAAGGAGCAGAGCCAGCCAGGCAGGAAGGGGAGGGGCATGCCACCCACAGTCTTCAGGGTCCCAAAAGGGCAGTAGCCCTTCAGCAATCGGTAGCTGGTGTCCCATGGGGTGTGGCTCCCACTGTTACCAGCCAGCATTTCCAGGGAAGCTACCAGTCCTGGGTTTTTAAATGCGGAATCACATCATCTGCAGAAAAACCAAAACCAACCCATCAGACAACAAAGACAATCTCCCGGGCCAAACAGAACATGTCCTATGGCTGCACTTGGGCTGCTTTTTGTGATCCCATTTGATACCCCATCTGGGGGCTCCAGACATGTCCTCCTCCTAGAAGTGTGGGTGGAGAAGACCACTCGAGTCAGCAGGCAAGGGCCCTGTAAGCTCACCTAGCCTGTCTTCCATCTTTGAGAAGACTACCAGAAGTGCACACACATCTAGTGAAGTGTCAGCTCGTGACAGGTGCTATGAATAAGGATAATACCAGGTAGCAGAGAGAGAGGAATGGAGGCGTTTATTTCCACTTGGCTGACCGGGAGAGGCTTCTCTATCCTCCCTCCTCCCACGCTCTCAGTGGCTTCACAAGATTTCTTTGCTGGGTTTCCTGGCCTCATTCACAGGTGCGAATGAGCAGCTGGGGGTTGACTGAGTGGCTGCTGTGATCACAAAGGGCTTCCCCTCCACTCTATAGCCCTGGCCTGAAGGAGGCTCAGCCTCTGCCAAGGGGAGCAGGTGCAAAACTCAAATCCTGATTAAGATAAGTATTCCCCTTTGCCTCGGCAGCTGGAAACAGCTGGCCGACTGAGGCTGTGGGAGGGAGGAGGCTGTGGGAGGGAAGAGGCTGCAGGAGTCAGGAGGCTGCGTGATTCAGGGCCGCAGGCAGAGAGCTGGGGAGGGAAGAAGGAGCAGCCAGCTCCGGGCCATCGTGTCCGTCTCCTGCTGAGACAGCCTTGTTCAGAGGGAAATAGACACAGGCTACACAGTAAGTCAGGACAGGTCCCACCGCCTCACACATGTCTCCTTCCCCCAGGTCTCCCTGTCTGAAATCTTATTTCCAGACTGTAACTTTTCTGAAAGTTACAATGGCATCTCTAAATCTCTTCTTTTTCAAGACAGATCACTGTGGGAGCTGTAGTGGCTTTCCATCTCAAAGAGAGACACATAGTTCTTACTGTGAGCCACAGGTCCTCTGTGATATGCAGCCCTGACTCCCTAGGCTAGCTACATAATTTTTGGGGGGCCCAGCGCAAAAAGACAGATTGGCTGACAGCATGATTGCGATCTCCCTGAGTGCAGCGATTCCTGCCACTTTGTTTTGGTTTGTTGATTGCTCTATCTTCAGTGCCTGTCACCTGGTAGAGGTTCGCTATTTTTTGTTGTTGTTGAATAAAGTCATAGGGTTTGGGTCATGAGGTGTATCTATTGATATGACCTTTTTTTTTTTAAAGGCGTTTATTACACTCTTTCTGTGTGCCTGGCATTGGGCTGAGGCAGTGGTTCTCAACCCTGGCTGCATAGGGGATCACCCCAGGAATTCTCAAAAATCCCAACACCAGGCTCCACCCAGGACATCAGAATCTAGTGGGGGGTGAGTGAGGGGCATCAACATTGTTGATTTATTTTTTTAGAGACAGATAACTCTGTCACCCAGACTAAAGTGCAGTGGTGCGATTATAGCTCACTGCAGACTCGACCTCCTGGGTTCAGGCAATCCTTTCACCTCAGCCTCCTGAGCAGCTGGAACTACAGGTGAGCACTACCATGCCTGGCTAATTAAAAAAAAAATTTTTTTTGTAGAGACGGGGGTCTCTCTATGTTGCCCAGGCCAGTCTTGCACTCCTGGCCTCAAGCAATCCTCCTGCTTCAGCCTCCCAAAGTGTTGGGATTACAGGTGTGAGTCCCACACCAGGGCTAGCGTCAGCATTTTTAAAGCTTCTCAACTGATTCCAGTGTGCAACCACACTGGAGGCCAACACGCTGGCCTAGCTACGCTTGTCCTCCATGACTGTTGTGTCCTTAGGGGGCTTCTTAACTGCTCAGATGCCCGGGGCTGTTTTCAGATTTCTGGATCATTACGTTTGTTAATAAGCTCCCAAGGGAATTTTGCATATATCAAAACTTTGAGAACCTAAATTATGCTGAACCCTATGATTGTGTCCATTTTACAGACAGGAAAAAACAGATTGAGAGAAGTTAAGGAGTTTGCCCAGGGTAGGTGATCAGCAGAATCAGGATTCGAACCCATGGCTTCTTGAAGCCATGATCTGGGCTTACCTGTTGTCTTTACCTTTCCTTTGTGACAAAAACCTAAGTGTGCTCCAGGAATTGGTTGTGAAAATAAAGATAAAATTCAGAGGATGTGCATGTCCCTATGGTGTATTTTGAAGATGGGCAAGTCGGAATTGCCAATTCCATGGTCAGAAAATAGGTCCAGCCAGGTGAATGGGCCCCACCCCCAGGACTTGTGGCTTTCAGGGACAGAGCTGAAATTCTAGACCTGGGCTTTTTCCTCCAGACCCTCAAGTTATGCGTTAGTAAGTGAACCACTTAGCACCTAGGACCTTCAGAATCCATGTTGCTTGGCACCCATGGGCTCTTAACCAATGATGACAAAATGAGTGACCAGAAGGCTGACTATCTGTCTGGGTGGGTGAACTAGTGGGGGGTGAAGGGGTCAGGTGGTTCACTTGCGTATTTCATGGGTTGACTTTATTTTTCAAGTCGAGTCAGGATCGCTAGAGGGCGATATCGGACAAGAGAAAGAAGAATACTTTACCGTGGCTTCTAGGTCTGGAGAAAATAATACATCTGTGGCTGTGGATTTAAACCCAAAAGGGAGACTCTAATTTAAGTGAGCGTTGCTTTCCCCTGGGCTCGCGAGCTGATGAGAACCTTTCTCAAGCCGCACTCGGGGCCACTCCAGATCTTTCTAGATTTGAAAGCAACGGGTCCAGGGGAGAGGAGGGGAAATCTTTCTTAGCCTGAAAAGTGGATGTTTATAGATAAAAGGATGTTTTTTAAAAAGACATTTTGTAGCTTCCCAGATATTTACAACATTGATGGAAGTTAATGTTTCGAGAAATGGTATTATGATGAAGTTGTATGCTGAATTAATTTTCCATAAATAAAACAGTACATTTCCACAAATTGCTTTTCTGCCCTCTCATGGAGTGTGCACCGTCGGCAGATAAACATTCTCTTCCCTTCTTCCACCTACCCTCATTCCCTCCTTGAGCCCTAGAGTGAGACTGACCTGGGTTTGAATCTGGCCTGTCTCCAGTGTCATGTGATCTTAGGTAAGATGCTTAACTCCTGTGAGGCTCAGAGTCAACGATGGGACATTGCACGTTTGTCATGGGGTTTAAAGAGAGCATGTGGATCTCCTTGGAACTCCTTTTGGGTTCCTGTCCCTTCCCCTCCTTGTTTCTGCTTTTCCACTGGACGCCTTAAGCTCTGATGTCCAAAGAACAGCTCAGTCTTTAGTGGGATTTCACCAGTTCCTTGGGGGCCACCACAAACCCCAAGATGTGCATTTTGGAAGAAGGCCCCAAAGGAATGGATTTCAAATGGCCGCCTTTCGGACTCGAAGCCTACTTGGTGCTAATAATTGTTACAATTATAACAATATGTACCGAGCACAGGTACTGATCTAAGTGCCGTGCTGGAGGTTTTAGAGACAGTATCGCCTTTGATTCTCACCACAAACCCTAAGAGGTAGTGTTTTGTTATGTCCTTCTTACAGATGGGGAAACTGAGGATCAGAGAATTTAAGTAACTTGGCTGAGGTCACACAGCTATTAAGGTTTGATTCCAGAGCTTATCGTCAAGAAGGGGGCTAGGAGTAAAAGAGGTGCAGCCTATGCAGGGGTGACTTCCACAGGTAGATTGTGTATCCTGAGACTGAAAGGAGAGAGAGGCCACATGTGATAGAGACACTGGAAACACTTTATGGAACCAGTGTCATTAGAGAAGGCCTTGAGGTAGAGGCCAGCAGGTGGAGGCCAGGAAGGATAAGGGTATTAGAGGAAATACCAAGAGCAAAGTCAAGGAGGTTGGGAAGTTTGGGGGACACAGAGTATCCAGTAATCCACCACCATACGAGGTGGGGTTATACCTATCATCATTTGTATTTGACAAAGGCGGAAACTGAGGCACAGGGAAGGCAACTGACTTGACCAAGGACCCACAGGTAAATGGCAAGCTGGGATTTGAACTGCCATCTGTCTGACTCCAGAGCATCTGTGACTCTGGGGGTCACATATGAATCTCAGCCTAGTCACTAAGGGACAGGCCCTGGTGCCTGTGGCTCCTGGGAGGATCCCAGGCCCAAGGGCCCAGCCACGCCCATGGCTCAGCAAACCAATAGGCCCCGCCCCCAACCTGGAAATGTGGGGAGAGAATAATGGGGACAGGATGGTTTTCAGATTCTAGGACACCAACAGTCAGACTGCACCTTTGCACCACACCCACCTTTCTTCTCCCTCTTGCCTTGGGATCGTGTTACTCTCTCGCATTCCTTTATGTTTCATAATAATTGTCCGCTCACCACATGACCCTTAAGCCATAGAGAGCCTCCAGGGAGGCTTAGGAACCTGTCAGAGGTCATGTAGGAGAAAGTGACTAATGGAGGATTCGACAGCGGTGTGCTCCGCTCTGCATGCACTGTCCCCTCTCTGGTGGGTCTCTGGCTGCTTCTCATGGTGGCCCCATGAGACAGCTGGCCATAGGCAGGGCCCAGGAGGTCTGAATGGCTTGCCAGGGCTGGTGCGGGCAGCACAGAAGGTTAGATCCCTATGCTCTCTTTTGCCCCAAGTCCTCCTCCCTCAGAATCTCCACCTCATCCTCCAGCCTCTCCTGAGGCCGCAGTTGCTGCTAGACCCTGCCTGTCCTCAGTACCACCACGGCCAGGTCCAGCCTCAGCCTCCTGTTACCTGAGAACTTCTGCCTGCAGGGGCAGGGACCTCAGGCCCATTTATGGGAGACCTGTTTCTATGATTTTTAGGATCAATGGAGTCATGGATGACTTTACTCTGAGACCAGAAGCTGCCTTGGCCCTGAAGGGATGTTTTTAGGGCCCAAAGTAATATCCACAGATGGGCCAACACGGATTCTAGCACACACAGAGAAATCTCGTTTAGAGAAAGGTCAGGTGTGAGGGGGCTCTCTGCTGTGAATTAAAGGGAGTCACCAAGGTCATGATGGGGGTGGAGACTCTTGTCCATGTCTTTGTGGAGGAAAGAAGGGAGTGTGTGCAGCCATTCATTCATTCATCTGTTCACTCAATATACACACACTGAATGCCTACTGTGTACCTGAAAGTGCGCTAGGCACCAGAGAACCAGCAGGGAGCAGAACAGACAAAATCCTCACCCTCACAGAGTCCTTCCCACTACTGGTGACCATAGGCGCTGGGGAAGGGGGCAGACAATGAGTGCACACATCAAATACGTAAGTTAGGTGACAGTGGCTAGTGACATGAATGGGAACAAACCAGGGAAGGGGGCTGGAGGGCTAGTGGGTGGAATTTGTCTGTACCTGGAATCCCATTTTCACTCCAGATGGAGCTAGAATCTGGTTATTTTTCTTATGAACAAGTGGGTCTTTATTCAGAGAACCCAGATTCACTCCTTCTAGGTAAAATGCAAGCATAGCTTTGACACCTCGCAGGAAATGCTCCATGCAAAAAAGAGATTTAAGTGGGGAGGTTCTCTGAGTCCCTTGTAGGGTCAGTGCATTCTGAGCCTGGGGAGTGAGGGAGGTGGGTTGCACCCAGGGAACCCGGGCCCATCCTCATAAGATGGGGGTGGGAGAAGGTCTCAGTGGTCAAGACCAGAGTGTTCTGGCATCCTATCACCCAGTGGGCGATTATGTCAACAATAAGGCATTGATGTCTCACAATAACTAGAGAAAGGACTTTGAGTGTTTCTGCCACAAAGAAACGATAGATGTTTGAGGCGATGGATATGTTCATTACCTACTTTGATCATTGCACAATGTACACATGTATCAAAATGGTGCACTATGCCCCCAAAATATGCTCAATTATTAAGTGTCAATTTAAAAAGATCAGAATGAATGTATGTCCCTGTGCCACAGTTTGCCTGGAGAGACACTGGGCTTCTTGCTCTCTGCTGCGGAGGTGGTTGGGCTGCATCCTGACTCCCACTGAAATGGCAAGAATTCAGGGACTCAGTTTTCCTAAAATGAGGGTATAGCCCAAGTGTGACCATAGCCTACCATGTTATCACATGTTGAATGTAAACTAAATATGGACCAGCTGCCTTCTATTCAAGGTTCACAGTCAACCCCTCCTAACAATGTCTATCCTGTGGTCAAAGAAACACAGCTCTATGAGAGAATGGCTCTGCTTTGTAAGCTTAGGCCTGCAAAAGAGGATTGTCCTGGGAATCTCTATTAAGATATTGATAAACTTAGTTTAAAAAATGCTAACTCTGGTCAATTTTGAATTGTTCGTGGCTTTTGAGCCACTCTTCATTGTCAGTCATTCAGAAGGATGCACTGAGCATCTTCTAGACACTGTTCTAGACACAGGTGTGGACAAGACAGACATGAACTCTGTCTTCATGGAGCAGTCTAGCATCTACACTGATGCATAGATAGGTAGTTATGACACAGGGCTGTGAGAGGGTAGGTCGGGGATATTTTGGGAGATATTTATTAATTACTGAGTTGGGATCTCACTCTGTTGCCTAGGCTGGAGTGCAGTGGCACCATCATGGCTCATCATAGCCTCTACCTCCTGCCTCAGCCTCTTGAGTAACTGGGACTACAACACCACATCCAGCCAATTTTTGACTTTTTTTTGTAGAGACAAGGTCTCACTATGTTGCCCAGGCTGGTCTAGAACTCTTGGGCTCAAGCAATCTTCTTGCCTTAGCCTCCCATAGTGCTGAGATTACAGGCATAAGCCACTGTGCCCAAAGAGATATTTAAAGATGAGGTCAGGAATGGCTTCCTGGAGGAGTTGGCTGGATTCATCCAAAGAGCAATAGATGCTCAGGAAAGATCAGGACCAGCCTGGAGAGGAAATAGAGAATGGAATGACAGCCACAACATCACACCCTGGGAGGCGGCAGTGAGTATATGGAGATGAGCAATTCTAGAGCTGCCAGAGCAAATGTCCCACCGGCTTGGTGGTTTAAACAACAGGAATGTATTTTCTCACCATTCTAGAGTCTAGAAGTTCAAGATCAAGGCTTTGGCAGGCTTGGCTCCTTCTGAGACTTTTCTCCTTGGTTTGTAATGGCCACCTTTCTCTTTGTATTCACATGGTCATCCCTCTCTGTGTCTGTGTCCTAATCTACTCTTCTTATAAGGACACTAGTCTTATTGGATCAGGACTCCCCAGTGATCTCATTTTAACTTAATTACCTTTTTAAAGACCCTCTCTCCAAATACAGTCACATTCTGGAGTGCTGGAGGTTGGGGCTTCAGCATATGAATTTTGGGGGACACAATTCAGCCCACAACAGATGGGCAGTGGCTAGGTCAAGCAAGGCCTTGGGAATGTGGACTTTATCTGGGAGATAAAGGGAGGATTGTTGAGGAGTCTTACGCAGAGTGCCAGTGCTCATGTTTACATCTTGCAGAGATCTCACAGCAGCAAAGGGAAAACTGGGGGAGGTCAGAGATGTGGGTTCAGAGCTATTGGAGTGCTGTCTAAGAGACCTCTGGCAGAGGGGGAAGCAGGAAGAAACTCCAGGACATGTGATAGTGGAAGAGCAGGGGAGTGTCTAGGTGAACTGGATTTCTAGTTGTAATCACTGGGTGCACCGTGGAAATCTTCATCAAGAGTTGTGGTCTGGATGCAGGGAAGGGGATGAGTCCATGGTAGGGGCCATGCTGAGTTTGAGGGTCCTGTGGGATATCTGAGTGGAGCAGGTCTCCAGTTCTTGAATGAACTCTGGGTTGGGGACGTGAACTTAGGTCTCATTGTCTTGGATGGTAGTTGAAACCATGGGAATGGGTGAGGGAGGGTGGCTAGCCACAAGTCTGAATATTCAACTCTTCTTAGCAATGCTGGAGATGCGTGTGCCCAGAATGACTAACACCCCACTCATATGGAAGCCCAGTTCATGTTCAGACCCATGTTTTTCTGTCTGAGGAGCCACTGGGGGCTTGGGGTAAGAGAGAACCTTGGGTCTCCTGGGTGTCTGCTCCCTTCCTGAGACCCAAGGACGTTTAATCAGTTTTTGATACTTAATGAGTCACTGGATACTTTTGATACTTAATGAGCCCTCTCTGCTGAGTCAGCCAAGGTAACCCTTCCGGGAAGGATGCTGAAAAGCTCTTGTGGGAAGCCCCAAGCACTGCCTTGTCTATTTAGGGGTGTGCCAGGGAGTGGGGCCAGACTTTCCAGACCAGCGAGCTGTGTTGTCCTGTCTACACGAGGGTAAGTAAGGGTGCTGTAACAGTGAAAAGGAGGCCTAGCATGACTGACTCCATTTTGCGCCTAATTTTAGATATTTTAGATGAACTGCTTTTGTTTATTTTTGCACATAGGCCAAGCTAACCATGAGAGGAATTTCGCTGATAGCACAACTGTAACACAAGGGTGATAATAGTCCCTTCACAAAATGAACCTCTGAGGAGATAGGGAGGGTATATACACAAATAATGGTGTTATGTTAAAGATTTACAGGAGCCTTGTGATCTGACCAAGCACAGCTCCCCTCCTTGGACCCTCGCTGCTGCCCAGATGTCTGTGGTCATGGGTCGCCCCTCGACCTCAACCCCCTTCTCACTTCCCCCTTCCCCTAACATAAAAGGAGCCTAGAATTTGTATTAACTTCAGAAGGTTCTTTAGGGTAGGGGTCTCCAACCCCTGGGTCATGGACTGATACCTGTTTGTGGCCTGTGAGGAACAGCAGGATGTGAGCAGTGGGTGATTGAGTGAAGCTTCATCTGTATTTACAGCTGTTCCCCATTGCTTGCATTATTGCCTGAGCTCCATCTTCTGTCAGATCAGCCACGGCATTAGATTCTCATAGGAACCGTACTAGATTCTCATAGTAAACCCTACAGTGAACTGCACATGTGAAGGATCCACGTTGCAAGCTCCTAACTACTAATCTAATGCCTTACAATTTGAGGTGGAGCTGAGGCAGTGATGCTAGCACTGGGGTGGGGCTGCAAATACAGATTAGCATTAGCAGTGAGGTTTGACTACACAGAAACCATAATCAATCAGTTGCTTGCAGACTCATACTAAATTCTATCATTGAGTGGCAAATGAGTTACGTACTTCAATTGTACAGCTGCATCTGGTATCAGGCTTGAAGTCAGAATCCGACACTTATTGTAGTCTGCGCGTGGCCTGCCCATTATTTTATTTACCACTTCTGTTCATGTCTCTCTTTTTTTTGGAGTTGAAGTCTCACTCTGTCTCCCAGGCTGGAGTACAGTGGCATGCTCACAGCCACCACAGCCTTGACCTGCTGTTCTCGACCCACCTAGCCTTCCAAGTAGCTGGAACCATAGGTGCATGCCACCATGCCTGGCAAAATTTTTGATTTATTGTAGAGACGAGGTCTTGCCAAGTTGCTCAGACTAGTCTCGGACTTCTGGGCTCAGGCAATCCTCTCACCTCCGCCTCCCAAAGTGCTAGAATTCCAGGCATGAGCCACTGTGCCCAGCCACCTCTTTTCTTTTAAATGGTGAGTTGTATAATTATTTCATTATATATTATAATGTAATAACAATGGAAATAAAGTGCCCAATAAATGTTATGCACTTCAATCATCCTAAACCCTCCCCGCCACCCCCCTGGTCTGTGGAAAAATTGTTTCCCATGAAATTGGGTGCTGATGCCAAAATACAGTGGAGACCACTGCTTTAGGACACTAGTCTGCCATCTTCCCGGTTTGCTGGCTGTTCAAAATAAAGTTGTTTTCCTTGCCTCACCGCCTCGTCTCTCAACATATTGGCTGTCGTGCAGTGAGTGGTCCAAGCTTGGACTCATTTACAGTGCCAACAGACAAATGGTATTTGCTGGGTTTGAGGGTACATGGCATGTATTTTTGGTAGTAGCAACATATTTGTCTTTTTAAGATGTCTTTCTTGGACCACTTAAAAAATAACAACAGCTGACATTTATAGAATCCTCTCCAGCTTCCAGGCTATGTGCAAAGCTTTCTACCTGCATTGTCTTAATACAGCCTCACACTCAGGCACTGTGGTTATTCCCATGGTGCTCAGGAAGACACCAAAGGAGTGAGGAAGCTTGTAAGTGGAGAGCTGGGAAATGAAACCAGGCAGGCTATTTCCAAGCTCCTGTTGTTCACCACAAGTCATGGGGCTTCCCTTGCATCTTTCCTCATGGGGGGCTCGTGGTCTAATACACTGGGGCTCATTCCCAGGTGTTCTGCTGGCTGGTGGCATGACTTGGACAAGTTACCTAACTCCCTGTATCTCAGTCCTCCCTCTTCTAGAAAATGGGACAATAGTGCCCACTAGAGTAGAATTTTGGGGTGAGTTCAATGATGATGGCATCTAATGACTGTGAAACCTTTATCTCTGCATCTGGAACATAGAAAGAGCCTGTTGCAGAAGGCATTCACCAAAGATGTTCACATCAATGTCTAACCCATTCCATGGGCCTTCCTACCATGTGATCATGATCCTCCTTCATTGACCATCGAGTTTAGGATCAACTGAACTGGGATGAACCTTTGCAACTGCCTTGGCCAATAGAGCATGATGGAAGTGATGTGATATTACCTACTTCTGAGGTAAGACATGACAGTGTCCACCTGGATCTTTCATGCTGTCTCAGGTCATGTGTCTAGGGAGCTGCAAACCAACATGGAAGATGTCTGGCTACCCTGTCTGTACTGTGATGGAGAGAGCACGTGAGGAGACCCCATGAAGAGTGATGTCCAAGGAATCCCACTGTTCCAGCCCCAGCCATTTGAGGCTTCCCATCCAAGTGCCCAGAGAGTGAGTGAGGCTTCTAGTCCCAACTTTGAGCCATCCCAGATGATGTCAGTAGAGCAAAGATGAGCTGCCCCAGCAAGTTCCACCTGAAATCACAGATTAGAAGCAAATAAATGCTCTTGTTTTGAGCCTCTATGTTTTGGGTGCTTGGTCATGCAGCACTAGGGTAAACTGAGGCACAATGAGATGAGGTGACAAAATTCAAGGTCATACAGTTAGTTAGGGGCAGCACAAAGAAAGTATATTCTTCTTGCACTCAAAGCCTAGCTCTTCAACTTGCTAGCTAGGTGATCTTTAACAAACTACTTAACCTCTCTGTGCCTCAGTTTTCTCATCTGAATGTATTATAGGGATCAAGATAGTACTCCTTTAGAGGGTAGCAGTGAGGATTCAAAGAGATAATTTCATTCCTAGCATTTAGGGAAAAGCTTGTAAGCAACTGAGTTGGGATTTCAATTCAGGCAGTCTGACTCAAGACTCCACATGGGTGAGCCTAGACCAGGACATGCCCACCAGTCCCCCAAAAGGAGGTTGGGCATCAGTATCCCAGGCACGTGCACAGCTTCCCTCAGGGCATGATTCTGAGTCCTCCTTGGCCGCCCTTCTCTGTTCACTGGGCCTTGATACATGGTGCTTGCACCGAAGGCCGTGCCATCACTCCTCTCTGTCGAGAGCAGCCCAAGATTACGCCGGCTGCTTTAGCAGTCATAGCACATTGTTGACTCATCCTGGGCTGGCAGTCAGAATCCTCAGTGTTTGTGTCACATGTGCTAGCTTCGAGCTACATTCCTTCCCATCTAGGATTGGTGCAGTTGGAGGTTTAAAAAATCGTGCTACAGAAGCATCTAGCTTGTGAGATATTGCTCGCGGGTGTGGCCTGCCCAGATGAGCTCCTCTTCTGAGTTCCTGGAGATAACCCTGTGAAAGAACAAAAAATAAATCTCAGGACTCCAAACTTACTAGGCCACAGGAATATTTGAACTTGAGAACTTGAGTCACGCAACAACAACAACAACAACAAAACAAAAAACATCTACCTTACTTTTATTTCCAAACAAAAAACTGTCATTTCACATGCTTACTTTATCTTATGCAAAATTCCGATTCACTCAGATGGCAGATCTATGAGCAAATGAATGCTTGTGCTTCAAGCCTCTATGTTTTGGGGTGCTTGGTCATGCAACACTAGGAAACTGAGACACAGTGAGAAGGGGTGACAAAATCCGAGGTCATACAGGTGGTTAGGGGCCACACAAAGAAAATACACTCACCTTGCATTTTCAAAGCCTAGTTCTTCAACTTACTAGCTGGGTGACCTTTGGTGGGTGACTTAACCTCTCTGCATCTCAATTTTCTCATCTGTACGATAGGGATCAAGACAGTACTCCTTCAAGGGTAGTCGTGAGGATTAAATCAGATCCTTCATTCACTGAGCGCTAATCAAATCCACACATGAATGTAATCACTGCCTCCTCCCCTCTTCCCATTTTCCTCCTTTGTCCTTTTCCTCTTGCCTGCTCTTTCCTTTAAATATTGAAGTCCTCAGAACCCCTTTTTGGAAAAAACACCAGTCACCGATCCTATCGTGACTTCTGTTTCTTTTTCCCAGGGGCGTTCTCAGTCTTGGAAAAATAAACCCCTATTGCCTCAGTCACCTTTTAAGCTTTACACCTCATATCTTTTTGTTATACCTTCCCAATTTTTTGGTTAGTTGAAGTGCCTTATCAGTACTTGCAACAGAAAAAGGAAGCCACAGACTGACTTGTGGTGCTCCGTGCATAGGAGGGGGAGGCCTGGCAAGGATGCCATGATGGGGAGCCAAGAAGGCAAGTGCCAGGGGCCTGTGCCTGGTGCCACATCCGAGCTGTGGCAGGCATGGCCACGGATCATGCCTCTCTATTCTACTGAGTCAGGATATGGCCTCCACTTTGATTCACAGTCAGCTGAGTGGGACAGAGCTGAGGGCAGAGGACAGAGACTGTTTTCGGAGAGGACCCTGGCATCGCAATCAGTCTTCTAGCAGATTGGTTGTTCAGATGGCTCCCAATCACCCCACATGTGCTGCCATCTCACTCACATTTTCCCAGCTCTTTTGCCCAGAAAGATAAAATGATATTTTTAACATGGTTGATTTCTTGCTGAAATGCTACACATTTTCAGTGGTCACATCACTTGCTCTTACTAGTCCAGCAGTGTCTCTGGGGAAACTGTGGGCACCACAGAGGGTGGGAGGGTCAGAGATGACTGAACACAGTTCAAGGCCTGATGGATATCACTTCTGCAGTCAGTGCTGAAGTGCTGGCTCCCATGGGAGGGGATTCTCACCAGGTGCCTTTGCTTGGGCAACAGATGGTGCATAGTCAAATGGACACTGGTGTGTCTGCAGTTCTCTGCATGACTTCTGGGCAACATGGAAGGACTGCTAATCAAGCAGAGCCTGCACTATCTATCAATGCCTTTTCTCGATGTCACTGAGTCCTCCTAATTATGTCCTAGTTAATCTCCATTCTCCACCCTTGCCCTTACTCCCCAGTCTAGGGACACCTTTTTATTCTGGGAGTAGAAAGCCTCACCCTGCTTGGTGTGGTGACTCAAGCCTATAATCCCAGCACTTTGGGAGGATGAGGTGAGAAGATTGAGAGGTGAGAGGATTGCCAGCTTGGGGAACTTGGTGAGATCTCATCTCTACAATAAATCAAAAAATTAGCCAGGCGTAGTGGTACGTGCCTGTAGTTCCAGCTACTTGGAAGGCTAAGGTAGAAGGATAGTCTGAACCCAGCAGGTTGAGGCTGCGGTGGCTGTGAGCGTGCCACTGTACTCCAGCCTGGGCAACAGAGTGAGACTCTGACTCAAAAAAAAAAAAAAAGGAAAAGCCTTACCCTTACTCCATGTGGATTCTCTCAAGTACATGTGTATATATGCGTCTTTCTTATTCGCCTATACATATGCTTTTGAAGCTCAAAGTTAATTGTTAATCTTCTTTTTGTCTTTTGTGTCATCTCTTCTTCAAGGAAATAAATGCAGACTGATGGGCCAACCAAAAACTGGAGGAGTGACCCAGAGGTAGAAGGCTATTCTAGAATAAAAGAGTGCCCTGGTTAATAGATTAGAAATGCTATATCCCCAGTCAGGTAAGAGAAACTTGCTCAGCTCATCCAAGAAAATTAGCAGAGTTGATTGTGAGAAGGCAGTTTAGGAAGGCTGACTTCCACTCAAGTTGACCAGAAGTAGAACTAGAGTCTGGA
Source organism: Carlito syrichta (assembly GCF_000164805.1). Taxonomy (NCBI): domain Eukaryota; kingdom Metazoa; phylum Chordata; class Mammalia; order Primates; family Tarsiidae; genus Carlito; species Carlito syrichta. The sequence goes on along the minus strand of NW_007249902.1, from coordinate 425,836 downwards.
GGAAGGAGTCTCGAGACGTGTTCTCACCATTTCTCACCTCTGCTGGTACCCTGTCTCTTATCTCTGCCTTGCTCTGAGTCTCCCTTGTGCCCCTCTCTCTCTGGACTGCCTTCTACTGCCTTGGTGGACATATGGTGTATGGACACCTAGCCCAGTCCATAGCCCTAAGGGAGGGGCTTTGTACCAATTAGAAAAGGTACTCCATAGAAATATGCTATAACTGCCATCAGCCAGGAGACTGAATTAAAAACACACAAATAAGTGAGCACTACAAATGTTCAATGAATGACTGCACATTTATTTGCACTTGTTACAGCTTGACCAGGTTCTCATGCCCACTGCCTGGAAAAGTTGAGACTAAGATGGCAACTGTTACAGTAAAGAAAGCGTCTGAGCAAGAGATTTCTCAAGTCTGCCTCTCTGAGAATTTTCAGGATAGGATATTTATTTTATTTTTATTTCAACAGCTTTGGGGGAGTACAGATAGTTTTTGGTCTGGGTTTTAAGGGTACACACCACTCCCACCTGATTTGTTTTGTCCCTCTATCTTTTCCCCCTCCCCCTTCTGAGTCTTCAGTTTCCATTATACCATTCTCTATGTTTTTGCATATCCTTAGTTTAGTTCCCATTTGTAAGTGAGACCATGTGGTGTTTGGTTTTCTGTTAGGCTAGGGATTTTAAAGATAATTTGGCAGGAAGGGAGCTAAGGAACAGGCACTGCTAATTGGTTGGAGATCAGGTCATGGGCGTGTAGACACTGTCTTCATGTGCAGAACCAGTTTCTGGGAGGGGTCCCAGGACTGGTAGAGTCAGCTCTGTATGTGTCCCTGCTCCAAGTGGTCTATCTACCACCCCTCAGGAAGGGACCTAGGCCAATAAATACCTTGACCTTATTTTCCTCCTCTCTCATTTCCTGCCAGTGCCTTGACTGGCTGAATCTAACTGGAGCCAGAGGATGAGAAATCCTGTTTCAGTTCCATAAATGTGAGCCTCCTGTGGGTACCAAGAAGGACAGAATTAGGTGAGAAGTGGAGCTCGGAGTGGCAAATGGAAAACATCCAGCACATCCTAAGCTGCATCCCTCTTCCATATGCCTTCCAGGTTGCTGTCCTGCCCCATCGTCATGCCCATCCTAATTTGTTGTATGTGCTGGGAGATCAGGCACATAGATCACATGCCTCATGATGGCGAGGGCTATATCTGACTCTGCTCTCTCCCCACTTCCTGCCCCTGTTCATGTTTGGAGATGATGTGTGATAGAGTTTGGGACATGAATGGGTGCCTATGTCTGTCATCCCCACATGGCTGTTCCTTGGGAGCTTTTTGGAAGCAATGGCTATCCCTGTACCTTGTTTGGACACAAAAGAGACTATTTGGTGAATGAACATTCACGATCGAGTGAATGAATAACTCCTAAGGGTGGGGTGCTCTGAAAACATTTGATTGTCAAGCTCATGTTGCCAAGTTTATAACAGGATTCAACCTCAAATTCATTAAATTTTTCGTTCAAGATTTGTTCCTTTCTCAAGGGCATGGGACAAACATACACACAAACGGTTATTTTTTGGAGGGCAGGCACCTTGAAGTATAGGCTTTCCCTGCTAGATGAGTGCTCTAGTGTTCTAGGAATCCTTCGGCATCAATGTACCTAGCATTGTGGTGAGAGACTGCGTTTGACTTTAGTGAATTTTTTTGAAGATTCTTTCAATGCATCTGCCCATTTCATGATGGGTGATTTACGAGCACACCTGCCCACACTGTGCTGAGTGTTCAGCAGTTTTTGACCCCAAACCGCATGACCCCTAGGCCCCACCCTCCTTATTCAACTGATCTCACCCAGTGACTTTTTGTTTCCCTAGATGAAAAAGTCCTCCAAGGAAAACATTTTGCCGATGTGGAAGAGGTGAAACAGAAAACAGCAGAAGCACTAAAAGGCATTAAAGTTGATGAATTCAAAAACTATTTTGAGCAATGGAAAAAACATCTCGATGGGTGTGTTGCATCAAATGGAGAGTACTTTGAAAGTGACTGAAGTTTAAACATTTAAGAATAAATACATAATTTTTTATTTAAAAATCTTGTTTTTTTTTTTAAGTCTCCCCCCCATATAATAGTCATAATTTTCTCCTGCCATGTGTTTTATCCCCTTGGTCTAGTAGTCTCCCCTTCATTTCCTAACAAGCAATGGGGCATGGTCAGCTTAGGTCCCCTGCTCAGCCCTACTCAAGGAATGGGGACAATTAGACTCTCCCTGGAAGTTTGCCTCTCAGATCCACAGTTCATGAGATATGTGTCTCATTTCTCCTGGCGCTTTTTTATTTTGGCTTAAATTAAGCAGAAGTAGTATTGCTTGCGATCAAAGAACTGATACACTCAGATACCGGAGGAGCATGCCAGGCTTATCAACCCATACAGCGATGTAGTTAAGGTCTTGGGCTTTGAGGCTACATTACTTGAGTTTGAATCTCTGTTCTGCCACTTCTTGTCTGTGTGACCTTAGGCAAATAACTTACCTTCTCTGTGCCTCAGATTCCTGATATTCAAAATGGGAAGATGAGATGAGTTAAAGTATGCAAACCCTTTCTTAAGACAATGATTGGTACATGGTGAACATTCAGTAACTATAACCCTCTTGACCATCTGAGCAACTTGGGAAGAACAAAGAAATGGATGGACTTAAGCTTCCTTCAACAAAGGAGGAAAAAAAAATCACAAATCATAGAATGAATTGGAATAAAAGCAATGTTTTATCAGGGGCTCCTTTTGTCTTCCCACCCACTCCCCACTCTAAAGTGGGGTAGGTATAGACAGATGAGAATCTGGGGCTTTTTCTAGAAGGGACATTACAGAATGCACCGGGGCCCTTTTATTTTTCAAGAAATTCCAGAGGTCACTGGCTATGTCTGCTGTTCTCTCTCTTCCTTTTCTGGGAAAGTTCATGAGTTCTTGGCCCCAAATAAGCTTAGTTCTCCACTGATTCCCACAAGGAAATTAAATTTTCAGGCCCTGCACAAAAGTTTAGCTATTGCTAATGTAATCATTCGGGCTGTCACTGTAGATCCATCAGCACCAGGTGGGAGGACAGAATTTGACAGCAATGAATAAACATTCCTCCCCTGCCCTCTCTGTCACACACTCACTTGCTCACATGTACACAATGTGACACACACCCTCAAGCACATGCATGCACAACCACATCCATCCACACACAAAGGATGGCTTTCTCAGGAACACAGTCGTTATCCTGAGTGATTTTTTAAAAAATGTAACACATTCGGCATTTGGGGGGTGCCTGCCTAGCCAGAGTCGGGCACTGGAGGGGGGAAGAAGTGAGTGTTATAAGTGTGATTGTAGCTACAGACCTGGTTCTGCCTTCTAGGAGATTCTGAAATGGTATATATATATTTATATGCATATATATATGCTTTTTAAAAAAGATTTGGGGTACAATTCAGGATTAGGTACACAAGTAGTGCTTGTACAGGTAAAATTTGGCCCTACCTTTGGTCCTCACTTGGCCTGGTTTGAAATCAGGTACCCTTACTGATGTTGTACCACCCTCCTCAACCCTGGCAGTGTCCCACTACTGCCAATCCTTTTCTTATAGTATTATGGTAAATTGAAACAGTGTACTGGGGGAGAGAACACCTACCAACATCTAACAAAAGGCAGGCTGTAAAATGGCCATGTGAGAGGTTTCAAAGTCACTAAAGTTTGCTTGCTTTCTTTAATTTATTTTTCAGTGTGACTTCGGAGTAGTTTCACAGGTTCTCAGCCTAGTTTTGGAGCCAAACAGCCTCGTTCTGCATCAGTCTGGATTTAAATATTGCACTTGCTGCTCATGAGTGGCGACACTTTCTGGGCCTTGGTTTCCCAGCCTGTGAACAGGTATTGCTATCACCTACCTGTATGTGTTACAATGACATTCTGCTGCGAATAACAGAGCCAGCTGGCAATGGCTTCACCAAACAGGCGCTTATTTTTCTCATGTAATAAGGAGTTCAGAGGTGGGCAATGCAGGGCTGGCATCATCATTGAAAGGACTCATCAAGGACACAGGCTCCTGCTGTCTCATTGCCCGAGCCCCTGGGGTCACAAGATGTCCGGGCCGCTGTTGTAGGCTGGTTAAAGAGGAAAGGGCAAAATGGCGAGAGGCCCAGGATGAGCCGACTTCATCTGTCCCTCTTTGGAGAGCTTTCTGGAAAGCCCCACCTAGCGACTGTATTTTAAACTTTGTTGGTCACAACTACGCCAAGAAGACCAACCTGCTTGCCAGAGAAGCCTGGGTATCTGGTATTTTAACTGGACGTATTTTTACTTGAAGTAAAATGGAAACCCTGTGGGAAAGGAAGAAGAGGAGACCCCAGCAGTAAGTACCACATGATCTTGGCAAGTTGAGAGGATTCCCTGAGATAACTCATGCCAAACTCTTGGCCTAATGCCTAACGCATGGTAGCTATTGTTATTAGCTGGAACTCTCCCCAGTGTCTTCTCAGAGGATCCCCCAGTGAGGTGGCAAATGGAGACACCATCTCCGCAGTGCTCCAGGACTCCCCCTGCCACCAGTTACCTTCTGTCTGAATCTGTCTCATGCCCATGACTCAGGTCATCTCATCTCCTCCAGAAAATCTTCCCTCATCTCTGTGATTATCAAAGGTGTCACCTGCTCTTTTGAAAACCTGTAGCATGAAATGACGATGTCACTCAAAGGTAATTTCATAATACGGAGGGTGCCAAGAAATGCATACACATTTTAAGAAAGGAAAAAACTGTCTTAACATTGTCATATTCAATTTATACTGATAATAAAAGATGAATGCAAGTCATGTTTGATTTCTGCAATTACAAGAGGTGCTCAGAGTGGCTACCATCAGAGTCCAGACACTTCTGATTACGGTGAATCAAAAGTAATACATAGATAACAGCTCTTAAAATGTGTGTACATTTTTTGGCAGCCCTGATATATTTCCCACCAGGAATAAATCTATTCCTGCCAGGAATAAATCTCTGTGTTTATATTTTCTCTCAAATAGGTATAAACTGAATACAAAAATTGACTGAGATGTCTCAATCATTTTGAGGTTTTGCCTTTGCCAATGTTTCGGGACATGCTGGGGGGATAAAGAAACACAAATTGCAGTTGTATCTGTGATATATGCTTTTCCCAAGAGGACTTTGTAAGAATGCAGCATTTATAGGGGAAAGAGTGAACAGGAAGGGGGAGGAGAAATAAAAAGGGGCGGGGGAAGATGAGTGTAGGTAATTGGGGTAGTTTACATTCTTGTGGTGGCTTTTGATCTGTGCCCAGTGGTTTTACATTTTACGTGTGATAAACAATCAGTTATGTGTTTGTTTCTGTAAATCTGCATTTCACGTAAGATAAACACGTGGGAAGATGAGCGGAGGAGGTCCTACAGGACTCTGCTTCAGGGCCCGTCCACAGGAGCCTAAAAGATTCTGAAAGATTTTGGGGCCCACAGGGAATTTCTCCGTGAGCAATCTGTGAGGAAGGCCATCTGAACAACCATGTGGTCCTCCGTTATGGCAGCCATCTGCCTGGGAACAAAAGGAAAACAGTTTTTTGTGCGTGTGACTCAGTTCCCAAGCTCAACTTTCCTCTTGGCATAGTGTGTTTGGGGTCTCCAGATCCTGTTTTATTTCATATAGGAATCACGTTTTATTCCTGCATCTCTGCCTTAAAGCTCTGACGACTAGTTCTTACACAGAGATGTCCAAGTTGAACAGATGGCAGGGCCATCTGAGGACTCCAGCTTTTGTTCAAGTTCTTGGTAGGACCGGGGATGTGGTGTGTCAGGGAGTTGTTCACGTACGTGCAGTAATGGATCATGCTCTTTTGGACATTTGCTCTTTGACCTACACTGGTTTTCAAAGCTAAGATAGTCAAGGTGTCACCTAGTAAATGTGCACTATAGTGACCCCACAGAACAAGAGAGGATAAAAAGTGAGGTTTGGAATGTTCACCTGGAATCATTCATTCACTCACTCATTCATTCATTCACCAACTGAGTGCCTGCTGTATCCTGGGCACAGCTCTGAGCACAGCCCTCCTGACGTGGTGTCCCTCCCACAACGTCTTCCCATCTTGAGGTAAGAGGAGCCCCTTTGTGCAGCGATACTCACTTTTTTCAGATTTTGACTCAAGGGCATTTCCCGGGCCCATCAGTTTCAAAACCATTTCCTAAACTGGTCTCAGCCACTTGCTTTCAAGGAGAGCCCTGGCAAATAATTGTGAAAGAAGAACATGAAGCAGGCCTGTTGTGGGTGGGAAAGCCCCACCTGACCTGCCCCCTTCCTAGCCAGCTCATGTCCTGGTCCCTCCGGGGTGCTTAGGTCAACCCCAGCTTCCCCTCTGCCCCCAATCCAGTGGAAAGGAAACGATCTGTCTTCAGACACACTGGGTTGTTATCCCTCAAAATGAATGAATTCAGCAAACGATTTCTGAGCTCTTGTCATGTCTCCTGTTATGGATACTGTGTTGGCATGGCTGACAAGAACACAGTCATATTAACAAATCAATCAAGCAACTGATGACATATTAGACTGTGCTATCTCACAGGGATACTTTCATCTTCCTAAGGCTCATAGAGTGCTTTCTACCTGCCAGACCCCATGCTTAATGCCTTGCGTACACCTTCTCCTTGGACTCGCTGAGGTTTACATTAACCCTCTGAGACAGGTTGAAGATAGAATAATTATCTTTCATGTTCCCCTTACTTCCTGCTTTGTGTTGAACCCATGAAGGAAAGGGGAGGATAGAAAAGTGAAAAATAGGATCAATGAGGCCACATACCTGCTGGGGTTCTCGTATCAACACGAGTGACTTCAGTAGAACAGCACGGTGGTGATTTGGGTAAAGAGGGCCTGAGATATTTCCCTCACCCCCTGCCTCTGAGTCTCTCTCAGGCACAGTGGGTGTGGATGAGATCTGAAAACGTCCCCATGCCCCTTGGTAGGGGAAAGAAAGATAGTTAAGAAGTCAGAGCCTGGTGCCTGCATGGGATCACTGTGATGTGGTTTTAGGGGGACATTACAGCAGAGTCCTCATTATGAATGAACCAAAGCTGGGGCTTGGAGGGAAGATGCAGCAGATCTCAGGATCACAGAGCCAAGGGCTCAACTACTGTGACACTGTTACATCAGCTGTGGACACTTTAGAAGTGCTTGGAGAAAAGGCTAGGCGTGGTAGCTCATGCCTGTAATCTCAGCACTTTGGTAGGCTGAGGCGGGAGGTTTACTTGAGGAGAGGAGTTGGAGACTAGCCTAGACAACATAGTGAGACCTTGTCTCTACAGAAATATTAAAAAATTAGCCAAGCATGGTGGTGCATTCCTTTAGTCCCAGCTACTCAGGAGGCTGAGGCAGGAGGATCACCTAAGCCCAGGAGACTGGGGATGCAGTGAGCTGTGATCATACCACTGCACTCCAGCCTGGGCAACAGAGTGAGACTCCTACTCAAAACAAAACAAAACAAAACAAAACAAAACAAAACAAAAAACAGAAGCATTTGGAGAAAAGACAATGCCCAAGCCTATAGGGATGATATACCTCAGTGGAGGCCAGCCACTGTATTGGATGGTACCTGGACCTGTCAGGACAACAGATGTTACCTGGAACAGATGCCATTCCCATTAGGTTAGGAGAGTAGGAAAAGTCTTCTTGAAACTCAATTTCCCTCCCAAAAGACAAGAAGGAGGATGGAGAGGACTTTTATTTCAATTGAATTCATTACCCAAAAGGGGGGCTTCAGTCTGAGAAGTAATGGCATTATCTTGATGTGGAAAGATTTTTTTTTTTCATTCACAGAAACAGTATTTTCTGAATTGTGACTATGAATTGATAGCCACAACAGGAATTTAGGTAGAAACATCCTCATTTTTTTAATTGCTAGTCTTCTGCTCTCAGTCCTTCTCAGATAGCCTTCTTACAACCTGAAGTGCCTGCCAGGACTGAGGTAGATATTAAGCCTATGAATAATGGCTGAGGTTTCATCTTTAGACTCCATGGTTTCCCTGAGGGAGCATATATTCATATTTATCTTTTAATCAACGGAGAGACCAGAGGATGACTCATCCCCTCAGAGCTGAGGAGGAAGTCATGGTGCCCTTGACCAGAGTTCCCCTGGGTTTTGGTTTTTTCTCAGTCGGGTCCCAGCAGCCCCGTGAGGAGCACATGAGGGAAGGGAGGGCAAGTCGTGCCAGGAAGAGAGGTGATGGCTATTTGAACAGTGGTTCCATCTCTACCCAGACCCAGAATCCAGTTCAGAAGTTCAGCTCATTTCTCCACACCCATGCCCAGATTCACATGCTTACACTCAAAGCCCACCCCCACCACCAGGACTGGGGGCACCTTGCCCACAGGGATTTCTCCTCTTCCAGATGCAGAAAGAGGAAGGAATTATTGGGGAAAAAAGCACAACAAAAATGCTGACAAAACTATGAAGACAGTAAAAGGCCAGTGGTTGCCAGGAGTTAGCTCGGAGAAACTCATGGACAGGTGGAGCACAGAAAATTTAAGGGCAGTGAGTTCATTCTGTATGATACAATCATGGTGGATGTGTGTCATTATACATCTATCCAAACCCACAGAATGTGCAACACCAAACATGAATCCTAATACAGTAGTCCCCTCTTATCTGGAGTGTCACTTTCCAAGGTTTCAGTTACCTGTAGTCAACTGCAGTCTGAAAACATTAAAGGAAAAATTTCAGAAATAAATAATTCACACGTTTTAAATTGCATGCCATTCTGAGTGGCCTGATGAAATCTGGAGCTGTGCCACTCTGTCTTTCCTGGGATATGAACCATCTTTTTGTTAAACATCTCCACACTGTCTATGCTACCCACTGGTTAGTCACTAAGTAGTCATCTTGGTTATCAGACGGAAAAAACATAATAGATAATGGGATTCAGTCTATCCCAGGTTACAGTCAGGGTCTTGGAATGTATCCCCCAAGATTAAAGGGGGTTTACTGTATAATCTATGGACTTTGGGTGATAATGTGTCAATGTAGGCTCATCAGTGATAATAAATGTACCACTCTAAAGGATGCTGATATTGCAGAAGGCCATGCATGTGTGTGGGGAGAGGGTCTATGGGATATCTCTGTCCCTTTCTTCCGATTTTGCTGTGAACTTAAAACTGCTCTAAAAAATAAATATTTGAACAACAATGACAGTGACCCATAGAAAGCAGTGGGAGGGAACTCCGTCCTTTCCATTCTCAGAGTATAAAAAATTCCACCTAACTTTTTCTTTACCAAGTAAGGTTGCTGGAAAAATCAAAATGGAGCAACCCCCATGGTGCTGGTTCAATTTATGGAAACTCAATATACCAACTTACAAAACAGTTCAATTAGGAGGTGATTATTTACTTTATAGGCAACTGCATTGCCTCAACAATGCATTGTCTCAACAATTCCTTTAAGCCGTAATTCCCTAGGGTGTTTGAGAATTTGCTTATAGATCTTGAGTATTTGACAGAAGGCAAAAAACCAGAGTTCAGAAGCAGTGTCTGCTATAAAAGTCTGGGAGAAACAAAGAAAAAAGATGAAGTACCTTTGAAATCATGTAAGTCACCAGGAAAACAGGATGGATTTCCCAAATTCAATTTACACACAACTTTGTATAGCTTTATAAAATATTAGCCTTTGCAAAGACCTAAAGCTCACTACTATTTGCTGAACTAGATTGGTTATTTATATGAAACCTCACAATAACTGTGACAGGTAGACATTATTATCTTCATTTTATAGATGAGTAAACTGAGACCCAGGATAAGAAAAACTTGTCAAAGGTCACAGGTGTTCAAGTTCATATTACTGTGTTCCATATTCCAACTGTGTGTGTGTCTCTTTTTCTAGGGTAAGGGAGTGGTACCAAGCACAGGTTATAATCAGCGTTTACTCTGTTATTTGAAAAATGATCTTTAAAAAGGAAACTATTTTTGGATAGAGAGAATTAAAGAATAAACATGATTCTCACTGTTAGTTTATTTTCTCTGAGTGTACATACTCCTCCAATGATAATTCATCCAGGATGTGAGCTGGAACTCATTAGAAGTCACTAGGCCTGAGGGAGAAGATAAAACTACGATTAAAGACATCTGAGCCCTTTAGGATAATTTATTATCCTGAATTTCATTTTTAATAGGAGACACTAATTCACACAAGAAGTCCCCGGAGCAAGCGAACTGTTGTAGGGCTTACATTTCCAAGCAGGCACTTGCTCCTTGGCTGGATGAGGTACCTGGTCTGCACCCAGGTGCCAGACCCGGGAACCCTTGGAACTTCTATCAGATTTCTGGCGTTGTGGGAGGAAGACCTTTTGTTGCAAAACAGAACATAGTTCCAAGTTGTCCCTTTTAAGTTGGCTACGGTTTTTTTTTTCAAAGGCCTCTCCATTCGTGCCAACAGGAGGCAGCTCTTGGCCCAGAGATCAGATCCGAAGCATTAAAGTAGGTGGCAGAATGGTGGAGAGAAGACAGCTGTTATTCCGAGAGCACATTCTCCCCGTTAATGAAGTGTGCTAGAATCATGCTCCATGGGACCTTCGGTTACTTGTCTGGGAGACAAAGAGGCTGGATAACGGGGTCTCCAATGTCCTTTTCAAATCTGTGACAGAGTTAGAAAGACAGAGTGAGGAAAGGCATCCTGGAGTTCAAGTCCCAGCTTGCTTTCTTCCTACATGTGGGATGTTGAAACTATAATTACAATACTGGGAAAACACTGTTGATTATTTACTAAATGTCAGACGCTGTGCTGAGTACTTTCAATACCGGGTAAGCCTAGGAAGTAGGTACTGCCAATATCTCTCCTTCATAGTTGAGGTAACTGGATCATAAAGGGGCCAAGTGACATGCTCAAGATCACTGGGAACTGGGTTTTTTTAAAATCTAACTTTGAGCACCTGCACTCCTAACTACTACAGTTTTCATTTGGAAGACAGGAATAATGGCACACCTACCTCATGTGGTTACAGTGAGGATGAAATGACATCATGGATCAAAGTGCTTGGCATAGACAGCTCCTGGTCCATAGTAATAGCTTGTTAAGTAAATTGGGTTTGTTTAGCTTGGAGGAGCTAACGAGGTTGGGAGGCTTAATTACTGCCTTCAAATATATGAAGAATTTTTAATGATTCACTTATGTTTGATGAATATTGAGCCTCCACGGAGCCAGACTAAACGCTTTGTATTATTTTTAAGTCTGTTTCATTCAGGAAGAGAATTTAATTTAAACAGGAAAAATTTAATTAAATATAAAAATAACCTGACCTTCATACTGCGTATAAAATTTCAGAATAAATGACAGAGTTAGCTGTGAAGTTTGTATCCATGATGTTTAAATAGAGAATTACTATTTGAAGCCTTCTATAGATAACTGTGCATGTTGTGTGTATTGCACAAAACCAGGGGCTGCCACTTACACCATAGTCCATGTGAATGGTACTCCCTGGAGCTGTGCAAAACACAACCTGCCTATTTGCCCCAAAGCACTTAGACTGAATCTGGTGTTGTTCTAGCTGTAGGCACCCATGGTCCTGAATGAAAGCTGAGAGTTAAGACAATTATCTAAGAAAGGTAAATATGTGGTTTACACACGATAGTTCACCATGCAAGACTCTATGGCTGAAATAGATGCTAGATCACAACCTCAGAATCTTCTCAACACAAGCCTCCACAGAGTTACTATCAACAAATCAGATCTGCCACTTTATCTAAAACACAAATGCTGTTTAACATAGTGATCAGAAACCTAGTCTGCTGTTATCATGATTGGGTTCAAATCTGAGCTCTGCCACTTACTGGTGACTGGTAAATCAGAAAGGAAGCATTTGGCTGCAAGTAACAGAAATCAAATGAAAAGTGTTTTAAAATAAGGAAAATGTATTACCCCTTAAAAAAAAAAACCTAAGATACATGCACGTGTGTGTTTACACATACATACATTTTATATTTTTAACACCTCTGACATCGGATGTCAGTCAATGGCTGTTGCTAAGCTTTGCCTGTCTTTGTGCATTAAACCTGCAGAATGGTGGCATCTTGGGAACAACCCCAGAGATTACAGAGCAATACTGTCTTAAGAAACACTGCATCACCAAAGCTCTTCATGGTGAGTACAATTGTATGTGAAAAAACTTGTACATTAATGACTCTGAATGGACAAGCGATTCAGGAGAGTTTGACTCTCAATGCAAAGTAGATTTAGGAATACCTTGACTAATCTACTAAATATATATATATATATATCTTTATAAATGTACAAGAGTAATATGTGGTATAAAAATCTAGGCATACTTAAGTCCAAGTGCACTTTTTCATTAAGTGTAAAATTAAAATTCTAAGTGATAAGAGAGTGTAGTGTCGTAGTTGGATCGGCAGCACTTTTTTTCTTTCCTAGTTGGATACAATGTAAGGATGCATCTTATAACTGATGGCATCTGAGATTAGAAGAAATGCAGCATGTCTCATTACAGGGAGGCCAGAGGGAAGGCAATGCCAGGACTGCCCAATTTGGCAGTTCAACATCATTATTAAGGAGATGGTTTCTTTTTATCCTTCTAGGCTGTCCTCCTTAATCTGTTAGCTTGTTTTTTAGGTGACTCCTCTCATGGTTCTAAGACTCTTACCCCAGTTATAGATGATCCATAAAGATGACAATGTCCAGAGGCAGAAAAGGAGTCTCTCTCATGTCCTTCTTTTGGTCACCAAGGATTTCGAACAGTGTCTCTTCATATCTTATTGTCTATAATAATGCCTCACATGCATAATCATGACCCATGCGAATGGGACTGCCAGTGGATTGGGCCAATTATGACTCACCTCTGGCCTAGGGAAGGACTCTACCTCCTTGAAATACGTGATCCTTTAAACAAAATGGAAGTTCTTCTAGCAAAGAAAAAACAGGAAGAATAACTGTCGATCAGTCCACCAGAAGTGTCTGCCATGCTCAGCAAATCACTTATCTTTTCTTTGCCTCAAGAACCTCATGTGTAAAATGGCAATTATCATCAATATCGTCATCATTACCATCATCACCATCATCATAGTAGCAATGACTACCTCAAAGGATGGTGAAAATTAAATCATACATAGAAAGTACTTAGAACAGTGCCTGACATATGGTAAGGGCTCAAGAAGTGTTAGCATTTGTTTATACTGCTCTTATTCTCAATCTTATTATCATATCACCCTAAATCTAGATAGGAAAAGTCCCAACTTGCCATTAATGAAAAGGAGAATGTGTACCTGGATGAACCTTAGATATTAGAACAGAGAGTATTATCAGTTGACAAGGTTTTTTCTTGAGCAAGTTCTCTATAGTAGGTATTGCTCCCAGTCTAGGGGGAGTTTAGAAAACAACCCTTGAGGTGTTTATATTCTGATGGTAGAGGCAACTAGAGAGTTGGGAAATGAATAGAGTCTCTAACCTTTTCATATGCTCTTCCCTTTGTCTGAAATGCAATTCGTCATTAACTCTTTCCCACTTTAGCCTGGCAAACTCCTATTCATCCTGCTATGTAAGCTTAATTACTTTGATGCCAAGTTTTAGGCAACCTGCCAATGCAGAATGCTTTTATAATCTCCATCATAATAGCAATATTATATTGAAATGTGTCTGTCTTTTGTCAGTCTTCACCATGTAAGCTCCACAAGGGCAGGGATTATATCTGTCTCATGACTCTATCCCCTGCACACAGTGCCTGACACAACATAGACGGGCAGTGTGAACTTATTGAATAAAGAAGTGAATGAATGAATGTGTTTCATTTAGCACTCTTTCAGTTGTAAGTGACAGCAATAACCTGGTTTAATTTTAAAACAGGGATTTATAAATCTCATAACTGAAAGGCATAGAGGGTCTGGCTTCAGATGTAGCTTGATTTAGGGGACTCAAATGATGGCATTAGTGTTCTCTCAGATCTGCCTTTCCTGGTGATGGCTTGGCACCTCCTGATTCTCATTTTTCCAAGACAAACCCGACTGCAAAGACTATGTACCTCTTTCCCACTACTTCCACCAGTATTGTATTCTTGTTGGGTCACATGTCCAGCCCTGAAAGAATCGCTGTGGCCAGGGGTGGAGTTGAGGTGACCCTTTTCTCTCTTGAGTGCATGTAAGGTGACATGATCTGAGAGCGAGAGAGGTAGTGACTCCCAAAAGGAAATTTGGGATGTTATATTAGAAGTGGGATACATAGATACTGAATGTTAGGGCACAATCCCAGCAGGGCCTCCAGAATGTTAGGTCAGGCCCACTGGGGGTGTGAGGTATCTGGTGCCGCATAAAAGATGCAAAGAATTGCACAGAAGTTAGATTTGAAAATATAGTTTATTTAGAAAGTAAATTTGAGAGAGAAAGAAAAAGGAAATTCCCCTCCCAAGGTAGGGGAGGAGGTCAAAACTTAAGAAAATATGTCCTGGCCATAGTTCAAAGAGCACATGGCCACACCATAGCTTAGCAAAGCAATGGCCTGGCAATGGTGGTAGCAATGGCCTAGCAATGGCAACTGACTGCTTGAGGTTGAATGCTTTTAAACATTTCCCTTTGATGGGGGAAGGTCATTAAGGTGATTGGTGATCTGCTCCACGTCATCACATAGGGATAGGTAAGTGCAGGAACTGATGTCAGGTGATGGACAGCAGGCAGATGGGTAGGTTAGTCACATGATTGCTGCCATAGTTGGGGGAGGGTATTGTCTGTGTCACATAGATCAGGAAAGGCTGTTTAGGTTAACTTGGGGATTTGGGCCCAGAGGGGTTTTTCCTGCAAAGACCTGTCAGAAGTTTTCAACTCACAACTCCTTGACTAGGTGGTCTTATTATCATTTCTATGGCTTCAGCCAACCAAGGGGTGATCTTTGATCTTCCGCCTTCATACAAGGAACCTGAAAGTTTCCTAGAGATTTTTATGCTAAACCATGAATTGAAAGGTTGGTCTGTTGGGGTGTCCTGGTCTTGCATCTGATGGAGATTTGCCGAGGGGGTGGGGTAGGTTTCCACTTGGCCTGCAGTAAAATGTAATTTTAAAATGTCTGAATGACTCCTAAAACCTGCCTGTTGGAAATTTATCTTATCTACGTCTAACCTGCGCTAAATTCAAAGCATGTCAGGGGTAGAGTCTAAGCAAAAATGGTTATGCTGAGGCAAAAAGTCTACACTAAACTAAGTTTATTTTAGGTTTCTTCAGGTACCTGCTTTCGCTGAACTACAAAACAACAGATGTTTACTCTAAAATAATGAATGGATGAATGGATGGATGAATGAATTGAATAGATGAATGAATGAATGATACAGGATCATGTGATAGTCAGGTGTAGTGAAGAAAGTGTAAAAGAAGAATTTGTGGTAGGACAGAATAAAGTTGTTCACATCATAATACCTGGCATCTGTGAATATGTTACCTTACGTGGCAAATAGGAATTTAGGTTGTAGATGAATTAAGGTTGTTAATCAGCTGACCTTAAAATAAGGAGATTTTTCTGAGATTATTTGAATGGACTCACTGTAATTACCAGGATCTTTAGACGGATGTGGAAAAGGAGTGCAGAGTGAGGTTATGTGAGAAGAACTCAACCACTGTTGCTGGCCTTCAAAATGGAGGAAGGGGTTTATGAACCAAGACATTCAGGGAGCTTCTCACAGCTAGAAAAGGTAAGGAAATAGATTCTTTTCTGGAAACTTTGGGAAGGAACACAGATAGACCTGCTGATACCTTGAGCTTAGTTCAGTAAGAGCCATTTTGGATTTCTGACCTATAGAACTGTCAGCTAATATTGAGTAGCTTTAAGCTACTAAATTTGTGGTAATTTGTTACAGCAGCATTAAAAAAACTAATGGAGTTCAAACAAAATAACAGTCTCTATAGTATGAATGAATGAATGAATGAATGATACAGGACCAAGTAATGAAATCAGAGGTAGAGAGAAAAATGCCATCGAATTCAAAGGAGGGAGAGATCTTTGTCCGTGTAGTTAAGAACGAGGTCATGGAGGAAGCAGGGTTGTAGCTGTAAGATTTTATGAGCTTCATAAAATGACAGAGATTTTTGGCTGAGGACAGTGGAATGCTTTGAGGCAGGAATGAATTGACCCGTTGGAAACGTCACTGACATTGTAGGTCATGGTCAGAGAAGGGTGTGAGACAGGGTGGTAGGTAAGAGGGTATCTAATGGAGCTTCTGCAAATCTGGAAGACGTTTCCATTTGTTCCAGTTAGCCATGAAAAGCCAGTGTAGGGTTCACGAGTAGAAACTTATCATGATATTAACAGCGGTGTCCAGTATGGGCTGGGGACAAAGGAGGAAGAGATAGGCCAGAGTGACAATGTGGACATGCTGGGCAGGTGGCCTGTCTGCAAGGACTCTGACTGGGACACTGCAGTTGAGCAGAAATGGGAGTGAAAATAAGGGAGGGGGCAGAGAACCCTGGGAGTGAAAATAAGGGAAGGGACAGAGAACCCTGGGGCAGAGGAAACTGGGGATCTTCACTTGGGACCCATAGACCCTCTCTCCTCTATCCATGATCTCAGGGAGTCAATGAAACTCCCAAGAGGAGGTGCAAAATGTGGAGTTTTGGGAGTTTTGTGGAGAGAGGGCCACACCCTTTATCAGATTCTCAAAAGGCTCCATAACTCCAAAAAGTCAAAAGTCACTAATGTAAGTTTTTAAAATATATTCTATTGAATAATATGCATATAGAAAAGTGCATATACCATAAGTGTATAGCTACCTGTATTTGCATAAATTGAGTGCCCCTAAGGAATCAGCACCCAGATAAAAACTCAGATCCTTACCAGTCCCCCAGCAGCTCTTTCTCAAGCTCTTCTTTCCACTAGCCCCTGCCCTATTCCTGCCACGGTAACTGCTAACTTGATTTCTAATTCTACTGAAAGGTATTTAGCCAGGGTCACATCGTGTTCAGCTTTTTGAGGACTGGGCCACCACTACTAGAAGCAAGAATAGGCTGAAAACCATAGACTGTGGCTTGTTTCCAAGGGATTTCAGGTAGAATTGGACGGGAACACCACCTTGGTGTTTTTCAAATATCCCCACGTTGCTTTGGCACCCAGCAGGACTGCTCCAAGCAGACCCCTCCCCGGAGTTTCTGACCCTCTGACATAGGTCCAAACTTGTGCTTCCCTGAAGGCCTAAAATCTCTGAGTTTCACTCCATTCGCTGCATTAGTCACTGTCATCCTAGGCGCCGGGGCATCAGAAAGCACAAAATCTAATTTGGGCATTTCATTTTATGAGTTGATCATTATTTGGTTTTCTTTCCTGGTTCAGCATCCAGGGCCAAGAACATGGGCTTGTTAAGTACATAGTTACCATGGGGTGTTTTCACGCTGCAGTGAGTGGCTAAAAGAGGATTAGACAGCAAGCAGCATCTGGTAAATATTAATAGCCAGTTGTCCTGCGAGGGTGCTCCAGTGCATTCCAGCAGGCCCGAGGCTGGAGGAGACATGGATGGGCCGTAATAGGGTTCAGAACCTATTTATTTGCCTTTTCAAACAATAGTCAAATGGATTTCACATTCGGCTTCTGCCTAAGCACATAAAAGCAGGGAATCCAAGCAAAAAAGAAAGAGGTGAAGTTTCTGTAGCCTTACCAAGAATGGTGGTTACTGGTGGGGAAAAGAACCCAAGAGAGAAATTAAATTTCCTCAGAGAAACAAGGAGGGAGGGAACATAACCACACCCTCCCAGGCCTCATTCCATGGGCCTCTGTCCTTCCCACTGGCCACATTAGGTCATCTCAAAGCCCACTGCAATGGATTTCAAGGTACTGTACTAATTTTGAGATTTTGTGGCATTGATTTCTGCTGAACTGGACATCACTGGGCATTCGAACTCTTTGGAAAGAGTTTCATGATGATGGTATTTGTTCCACCAGGCGGGGCCTGACCCTGGAGAGGGCTGTGAAAGAGGCAGGATTTGTTTAGGGGATTCTTCCCCACCTTGTCCACCCCCTCAAGTCCTTCTCTTTGCATTTTTCCTCTGCTGCTTTTCACATGTCTCTTCCTTTCCAAGGCCTGGGCTGAGTTTTACTGTAAAAAAGTTGTCATGAATGGAGGTGGTACTGTTAGTGTCACCTGCCTATTTTTTTGAGAAAATATATGACCAAAGCTAACATGATTTCAGAAAAACTCCTAAAAATATTTATTTTTCTTAATTGTAATAGGAAATAAATAAAATATATTTATTCCTACAGAAATAAACAACAACAAAAATCAAGGTGCTTTATCTGCAAAGGCATAGAGAATAGTCTAATGGACGTTGGAGACTCAGAAGGGGGAGGGGGAAGAGATGGAAGGTTGAGAAACACCTGTCAGGTACAATGTGCTCAGGTGGGGGTGGTGTGTGCACTTAAAGCCCGTACTTCACCACTGAAAGGAGGTAGCTATAGAAAGATAGAACAAACTTAGTTTAGCATAGTCTTTTTGCCTCAGCATGACCATTTTTGCTTAGACTTTACCCTGGCATGCTTTGAATCTAGCACAGGTTAGACATAGAAAATTTCCAATAGACAAGTTTTAGGAAGCCTTCAGACATTACACTGCAGGCCAAGTTGGCAGCCTACTCCACCCCCTTGGCAAATCTCCATGAGATGCAAGACCAGGACAGTCCAGCCTTTCAATTCATGGTTTAACATAAACTCTAGGAAACCTTCAGGTCAAAGATCACCCCTCGGCCGGCCAAAGCCATAGAAATGATAATAGACCACCTTTTGGTCAAGGAGTTTGTGAACTGCAAATATCTAACAAGTCTCTTGCAGGAAAACCCCCTCCCCTTGTCTCCTCCCATCTAGCCCACCACCATGGCAGCAATCATATGACTAACCGACCCATCTGCCTGCTGTCCATCACCTGATATCAGTACCTGAGCTTACCTGTCCCTTAGTGATGACATGGAGCAGACCACTACCCAATCATCTTAATAACCTTCCCCCATCAAAGGGAAGGGTTAAAAGCATTCAGCCTTGAGCAGTCAGTTGTCATTGCTAGGCCATTGTGGTCATTGCCTCACTAAACTCTGGTGTGGTCATGTGCTCTTTAAGCTACGGCTGTCACCATGTTTCTTGGCTTTAGTCCCCTTTCCTACCCTGGGTAGGTGAATCTCCTCTTTCTTTTTCTCTCTCTCTAATTTGCTTTTAAGTAAACTATATTTTCTAATCTAACTTCTGTGCAATTCTTTGCATCTTTCATGCGGCATCAGATCACACACCACACACCCCACACCCCTAGTGGGGCTGACCTAACGTTCTGGAGTGTGACCCTAATAGCCATTATACAATGCAATCATGTAACCAAAAACTACTTGTACCCCCTAAAGCTATGGACATAAAAGAGAAAAAAAAGATGCTCTGAAATCTTCCATTTAAATGTGGCAGAGTGAATAGATCTATTTATTTTGCTTTCCTCTCCTAACTCAACTAAAATGATATTGATTCCAACGAAGATGGTAAAATCCATAGAGATAAAGAAAGTGGGAAAAGGAGAGAAGTCAACAAAATGGAAGACGGATATAGGTGTGATGAATTTTTTTAAAGAGCAAGGAAATCTGTGGGGGGAAAGGGTAGAGAGCTATACAGAGCAAGTGAGCTCACTCCACAGAACTCCTGGAAGTATGGTGATTGGAGGCACAGAGCTCTCCTGCAAGCCAGGGTGTGGGTGGGTCAGGACATAGAAGAATGGGCTTAATATCTGATTAAGAAGCAGGTGAATCCCCAGAGCCCATTTCCCAGCCTGGCCAATTAGGCAACTCACCCTTCCTCATCCCAGCAAAAGACAGAATATGTCCTCTTGGGAGGGGTTGAAACCATGAGATTCTGGACTCGGGGCAAAGCTGAGCATAGGGTCAGAGGATATCACATGCCCTTTAATAAAAACAGGGGATCAAGTGTAAGATGCTACATTGAATGTGGAAGGCTCTGGTTTCTTTCCATCACTCTAATCCCAGAATGAAGCAGTCTGGCTTATACCACTCTACAGGTAGATTGGAAAGTTCTCAGGAGAACTAGACCAACATAAGAGAAATTCCCACAGCAACTGACCTTTGGGAATCCTCAGTGGAGTGGCTGGGTCCTTTCTGGGCAGTAAATGAAAGAACTGCAAAAGGTTCCTCTCAATTGTAGCCAGATACTGAGGAGAGCTTCTAACTTGGAATGCAGATACCATAATAACAGAGAAAACAAAATATGAGAGGACAGACAATGCAGTGATAAGAAAAAAGTTTTAAAAATATATTAGTGTTATTTTCATATAGATAAGAAATTATCTTAGAGATAAGAAATTATCACTATGAAATAAGAATAGGATGTTGTGGAAAAAAAATTGAACTCCACCCCAGTTTTATTGAGGTGTATTTAAGGTGTACAATGTGATGTTTTGATGTACATACATTGTAAAATAATAACCATAACTAAGCCAATGAATGTGTCAGTCACCTTGCATAGTTACCTTTTTTTTTAATGGAAAGAACACTTGAGATCTACTCTCTTAGCAACGCATAAAATACATTAACCATAGACATCATGCTGTACATTAAGTCTCCAGAACTTATTCATCTTATAACTGAAACTTTTTACCCTTTGACTAACATCTCCTCTTCCTCTTGGCCCCCCCAAGCCCTGGTAGCCACCATTCTACCCTGTAAGTAGGGATTCAACTTTTAGATTTCATATATAAGTGAGACTATGCAGTGTTTGTCTTTCTGTATTTGTCTTATTTTACTTAGCATAATATCTTCCAGTTTCGTCAATGTCATCATAAATGGTAAGATTTCCTTCTTTCTTAAGGCCGAATAATATTCCATTGTGTATATATATAACATTTTCTTTAGTCAGTCATTTGTTGACACTTAGGTTGTTTCTATATGTTGGCTACTTTGAATAATGTTTCAATAAACATGGAAGTGCAGATATCTCTTCAAGATAGTGATTTTACTTCTTTGGATATATACTCAGAAGTGGGGTGGCTAAATCATATGGCAGTTTTATTTTTAATTATTTTTTTATACACTTCCATACTATTTTCCATAGTAGCTGTAGCAATTTACATCCCTACCAAGAGTGTACACCCTTGCCAACGCTTATCTCTTGTCTTTTTGGCAATAGGTACGAGGTGATATCCTATTGTCATTTTGATTTGCATATTCCTAATGATTAGTAATGCTGAGAATCTTTCTAAATACCTGTTGGCCATTTGTATGTCTTCTTTGAAAAAATGCCTGTTCAGATCATTTACCCATTTTAAAAATTAGGTTAGATTTATTTTTATTTTTGCTATTGAGTTCTATTAGTTCCTTATATATTTTAAATATTAACTCTTTTACTGTCTTCCTTTAAGATTTGATGATTTTATATAGTATTATGCTTTGATTCTTTTCTCTTTATATTTTGTGTCTTAACTATAGGCTTTTTTTGTGGTTTTAATGAGGTTAGAATAAACATCTTATAGCTATAACAACCTATCTTAAATTGACAACTTAACTTTGAATGCATACAAAAACTATTCTTTCCCCTTCTCTATTTTATGTATTTGATGTCATAATTTACTTCTTCTTCTGTTGTATATCCATGAACATGTTGTTGAGATATTTTTAAGACTTTTGTATTTTAACTTTTATACTATATTTTAAAATGATTTATATACCTTGATTACAATATTAGAATATTCTGAATTTGATTGTATACTTACCTTTACCAGTGAGTTTTATACTGTCATACATTTTTATTTCATTAGTTAATATCCTTTTATTTCAGCTTGAAAAGTCCCCTTGAATATTTTTTGTTAGGCAGGTCTAGTGGTAAACTCCCTCAAATTTGTTTGTCTGGGAAATTCTTTAACTCCTCTTCATCTCTGAAGGACCAATTTTCTGCATAAAGTATTCTTGGCTGACTTTTTTTTTCTTTCAGCACTATGAATAAATCATCCTACTCTCTCCTGGCTTATAGAATTTTTGCTGAGAAATCCCCTGATAGTCTTATGAGATTTGCTTGTATTTGATGAGCTTATTTTCTCTTGCTGCTCTCAAAATTCTTTCTTTGTGTTTGATTTTTGGCAGTTTTATTACAGTGGATTTTAGTGAAGTTCTCTTTGGGTTGAATCTGTTTGAGGGGCTTTGAGTTTTATGTATCTGAATGTCCATATCGCTCCCCAGATTTGGAAAGTTTCTGCCATTCTTTCCTTAAATAAGTTTCTTTTCTCTCTCTCACTCTTCCTCCCACACCTCCTCCTCCTTCTCCCATAATCTTTATATAGATGGTCCCCAACTTACAATGGTTTCGCTTATAACTTTTCAACTTTACAATGGTGTGAAAGTTACACAAGTTCAGTAGAAACTGTACTTCAAGTACCTATACAATCATTCTGATTTTCGCTTTAAGTACAATATTCAATAAGTTACATGAGATAGTCAACACTGTATTATAAAACAGGCTTTGTGTTAGATTATTTTGCCCCAACTGTAGAATAATGTAAGCATTCTGAACATGTCTAAAGTGGGTTAGGCTAAGCTATGATGTTAGGTGGGTTAGGTATGTTAAATGTATTTTTTACTTATGACATTTTCAACTTATAATGGGTTTATTGAGCTGTAATCCCACTGTAAGTCACAGAGCATCTATATTAGTTCTCTTGATGGTATACCATACATTCTACAGGCTCTCTTTTTCATTCTTTTTTCTTCATTGAATGGATAATTTCAAATCCTGTCTTAGAGTTCACAGATTCTTCTTACTACTTGATTGAGTCTGCTGTTGAAGGTCTCTATTGCATTTTGCATTTCATTTGTTGAATTATTATTTTTTTGAGTTGGAGTCTCACTCTGTTGCCCAGACTGGAGTGCAGTGGCTGCTCCCGGCCGCCGCAGTCTCAACCTGCTGGGCTCCGGTGATCCTTCCGCCTCAGCCTTCCGAGTAGCTGGAATTACAGGGGTGCGCTACCATGCCCGGCTAATTTTTTGATTTTATTGTAGAGATGAGGTCTCGCCTGCCCAGGTGGGTCTCGAACCCGAGGGCTCAGGCAATCCACTCACTTTAGCCTCCCAAAGGCGTGGGATTACAGGCTGAGCCACTGAGCCCGGCTCATTTGTTGAATTTTTTTAGCTCAATAATTTTTTTATTGATTTCTATCTCTGCTGAATTTATTATTTTATTCAGATATTGCTTTTCTGATAATGTGGTCTCTATCTGTGGTCTCTTCTAGGTCTCCGAACCTCCCTAGAGCAATTATTTAACTTTTTTTTCAGGTAATTCATAGTCTAGTTTTTGGGGGGTTGGTTACTAAAAAATTCTTCCTTTGGTAATGTCATATTTTCTTAATTTTTTTTTGAGTTGGAGTCTCACTCCATTGACCAGGCTGGAGTGCAGTGGCACACTCACGACCACCCAGCATCAACCTGCTGGACTCCAGCTATCCTTCTGCTTCAGTCTTCCAAGTAGCCAGAACTACAGGCATGCACTACCATGCATGGCTAATTTTTGATTTATTGTAGAAATGGGGTCTCACCAAGTTGCCTAGAGTGGTCTTGAACCTGCAGGCTTAGGCAATCATTCACCTTGGCCTCCCAAAGTGCTGGGATTGCAGGCTGAGCCCCCAAGCCCAGCCCTTTTCTTAATTTTTGAAAGTGTTCTTTGCTGTGTTACTTGGCTCTCTTTGAATTTGAAGAAGCTGTCACCTTTTTTCAGTCTTTATTGATCAGCTAGGGGAGAGAACCACCTTTACCAGTCAGCCTGGCAAGGAATTCTGAGACTCTTTCACAACTTTTCTATGGATGTGCCCATTCTACACCTCTTATTCTCCTTTGGGGGTGAATGATTAAGATTTTCTGTCTTTTCTTGATCCTGCAGAGCCAAGTCAGGTGCTGAGATCCTCTCATTTGTTTTCCCTAGAGTAGTGCCTTGGAATTCTTAAGTTTTTTTTTTTTTTAAAGATGTGAGGTACAATCCAGTGTTAAGTACATATGTGGTCATTGTACAGGTAAAGTTTGGGCCTTCCTTTGGTCCTCACTTCACCTGATTTGAGATCAGGTACACTTATTGATGTTATGTGCCCCCATTCCCCTGGCAGTGTTCCCTTACTGCCAATCTCTTTCTTATAGTGTTATGATAAATGTTCAGGGTTTGCTTATGAGTAAGTACATGTAATATTCAGATCTTTGTTTCTGTGATAGATCGCTGAGCATTATAAACTCTAACTCCACCCAAGTTGCTACAAGGTCCATAATTTTGTCCTTATTTATGACTGTGTAATATTCCATCTTGTATATGTACTACATTTTAAAATCTAGTACACTTTCAATGGGCAGCACTGTTAGTTCCATGTTTTTACTATTGTGAATAATGCTGCAATAAAAATGCATGTACTGGTGTCTTTTTTATAAGAGATTTGAGTTCCTCTGGGGATTGCTGGGTTGTATGGAAGTCCCATTTTTCGACCTTTTAGGAGTTGACACACTGTTTTCCACAGAAGTTGTATTAGTTTACACTCACACCAACAGTGTAGAAGTGTTCCTTTCCCCCCATATCCTCTCCAGCATCTGTTGTTTTTTGGGTTATTGATGATGGCCATCTTGACTGGAGTTAGGTGATATCTCAGTGTGGTTTTAATTTGTATTTCTTTGATGATTAGTGAGGCTGAGCACTTTTTCATGTATCTGTTGGCTACTCATATGTCTTCTTCTATTAATATCTTTTGCCCACTTTTTTTTTTTTTTTGAGTTGGAGTCTCACTCTGTTGCCCAGACTGGAGTGCAGTGGCCACTCCCAGCCACCGCAGCCTCAACCTGCTGGGCTCCGGCGATCCTTCTGCCTCAGCCTTCCGAGTAGCCAGAACTACAGGCATGTGCTACCATGCCCGGCTGATTTTTTGATTTATTGTAGAGATGAGGTCTCGCTGCCCAGGCGGGTCTCGAACCCGCGGGCTCAGGCAATCCACTCACCTCAGCCTCCCAAAGGCTTGGGATTACAGGCTGAGCCACCGAGCCCGGCTGCCCACTTTTTAATATGTTTTTTTTTTTAACTTTTGGCACTTTGGGTTCCTTGTAAATCCTAGATGTTAGGCTTTTGTCAGATATACAGATGGCAGATATTTTTCCTATTCTGTGGACTGTCTCCCCGCTCTCTTGATAGTTTTTTTTGCTTTGCAGAAGCTTTTCAGTTTGATGAGGTCCCACTTGTCTATCTTATCTCTTATGGCAAGGGCACTTGGAGTTTTGATCAGGAATTGGTTGCCTATTCTGATTCTCATAAGGGTGTCCCCTGCATTTTCTAAGATTCTTATAGTTTGAAGTTTTGCAGTTAGGTCTTTGATCCAGTTAGAGTTGATTTTTGTGTATGGTAAGGGTCCTGTTTCAATCTTCTGCATGTGGTCAGTCAGTTTTCCCAGCACCATTTACTTAATAGGTTCTCCTCTACCCAGTGGTTGTTGGGGGAGATTTTGATGAAGGTGAGTTGGTTGAGAAATTGAGGTTTTGCTTCTGGAAGCTCTATCCTTGTTCCATTTGTCTGTATGTCTGTTATTGTACCAGTACCAGGCTCTTTTGATTATTGTAGCCTTATAATAAAGTTTAAAGACTGGGAGTGTGATACTTCCCATTTTGTTTCTTTTCTTAAGGATTGTTTTGGCTATAAACGTGGGGCAATGCAAAACATTACAAGTGCCTGTGGGTCAGTTGGGAAGTCGGCAGGTGAGTTTTCTCAAGCAGCTTTTGGGAGGGCTTCTTGATGAAGTCCTTGAAACAGTTATTAGGACCTGTAGCCCTTTGCTGAATTCTGAGACTTGATTGTTGTGGATCCCTACTCATCTTTCCTGCTCCTAGCCTCTCCCAACCACTCAACTCTGCCAATCACCTCAGAACTCTGGATGGGGGAAGAAAGATGAAGTCCTCTTGGTTAGCATCCTACAGGGCTGGGGAAATGAAGCACTAACCCATGTTCTCACTTTCTCTCATAGGAGAAATCACAGGCTGAGGGTTCTCTCTTGGCACTGGACTAAGAGTGACAGTGCCCTGGGGTAACAGTAACATGAATAAAGTGAAACTTTTTTTCTTACCCTCTTTAATGTGCCTATTCTCAGATTTTTTTTTTTCCCCAAGAGTATGCTGGAACTTTTCTGCTGGACTTCCAGACTCCTACAAAAATATGGTCTATGAATGGCTGTCCAAAGTGATGCTCAAGCTAGGTAAGGTGGCTCATGCCTTTAATCCAAGCATTTTGGGAGGAATTCAAGACCAGCCTGGGCAACAAAGCCAGATCCTCTCTGGGGAAAAAAAGTGATACTCTATGGAGAAATAGTGGTAGAAAACTCTTATTCTACCATCTTGCTGATATTATTCCTCTTACTGAGCTATTTGGCAGTTAAAAATGTGGTAACAGGAATAGTCATTTCAGTGAAAGATCTGTGTGATAAAGTAGAGGGAATCTTGAAAGTAGGTGGAAAAGATGAGAGAAAAACTAGAAGAAAGACAAATACAGTGGATCTACCTAGAAGGTCCAATATCCACTTAATTGAAATGGTAAAGAAAAAAGGGCATAAATAACCTAAACTTCAAAAAAATCTAAGAAATAATAAACATTTCTTATAATTAAAGGCCATAAGTTTCTAACAGGAAAGCATCAACCAAAGTATTCAAAGCAATGATATTAAAAAGGCCCTCAAAAAGCACAACATTGTTAAATTCCAGAATGCCAGAAATAGAGGAGATTTTAAAGCCTTCAGAGAGAAGAAATAGGTCATATACAACAAAGAAAAATCAGAATGGCATGAAACTTAAATAGCTACATTGGAAGCTAAAAGTCAGAGAAGAAGTGCCCTTACATTATTGAGGGAAATGACTTCTATTCTAGAATTGCTTTTCGAGACAAACTATAAATCTATAACTCCTCAAACTGGAAAATGTGAAGATTGGAAGGCTCATTCTGATATGTAAGATCTTGAATATTTTACATCCCAGGGTAATACTTCTCAGTGTGTGTTCAACCATGCTGAGAGAGTACAACAACAAAGAGAAAATCACTGGATACCAAGAACAAGTATCAGGTGCAGGAGAGAGATGAGGAAAATACTCAGGCTGATGGTGAAAGAGATCCCACAATGACAGCTGTTTGGAAGGTCTAGAACTAGTACTTCCTAGTTGGAATGAAAGAATGGAAGGATCTATGGTGGATGTCCTTAAGAAGAATGGAATTGGGAGACTGCTAATGAATTTGGGTATATTGAGAGAAATTCGTAGAGCTCCGTGGGAGAGTTGGGGTATACATTAGTGACAGCTCTGTAGAAAACCAAGCAAACAACAATGTTGATTGCCACCACGACAAAAACAGAATAAGACAATTCCAGAAAAAACACAAAGTTGTACAAGAAAGAAAAGGAAGTGATAGGATGGTCACTTCTATAAGCAATATACACATAGTCATACAGTTATGCTGTTAGAAATGCTGGATAAGAACTTAACCAATTCATGATATAAACGTGTTATGAGAACAGTGAGAGAAAAAGGACATATAGTCAGGAGACCTGTGTGAAAATGTTAACGCCACAGTAGAAAGTCAATAGATAAAGTCTAAAATGAAAAGTCAGAAAGTACGGTTTTATGAACATTATTTTAATATGTGGAAGAAAATACCAAGACAAATAGCCCAAAGCTGAAAGTCATTGTCCCTAGAGAGGAAATGAAGGTCAGAAAGAAGGATGAAGGAAATTTTATTTTTCTGGCGTAAGCCCAGTGAAATTATTTTACTTTTAAAGTTTTTTTTTAAATACAAACGACACTAAGAAAATTAAATTTAACAAAGGGAAATAATCTTTTAATCTCACTGTCAACATATTAATTATAACTAGTCTAGTTCAAAATCTTTTGGCCTTTGTTTTCTATGTGTAGTATGACAGAAATACAATTTTTAATTTTCTCATGACTGTGATTTCTCTTTTTCACTTGTATCTTGGATATTTTTTCCGCTTTAGAGAGGGTAATAGTAATACTTTATAGTGAATTTATGTTTTATTATCATAACTGCAACTTTCTACATTGGAGAAATAGAATTACCTGGAGTGAGGGAACAGTCATGGGTCCTGTTTCTGTGGGTCTTCTCTTTAACTGCCTTACCATTGGGTATCAATGGTCAAACTCCTACTCAGGTATTAATCAATGAGGGCTTAATAATATACGGTTTCTTCTAGAGATATTTACGATTTAATAGATAACTCTTGAAGGTTAAATACATTATAATTTCAAGAATGAGCTACTGAACAGCCTCGGTGACTCAGCCTGTAATCCCAGCACTTTG
The DNA here is from genome assembly GCF_000164805.1 of Carlito syrichta. Lineage (NCBI taxonomy): Eukaryota > Metazoa > Chordata > Mammalia > Primates > Tarsiidae > Carlito > Carlito syrichta. The sequence goes on along the minus strand of NW_007249902.1, from coordinate 397,530 downwards.
GGAGGCTGAAGCAAATAGATTGCTTGAGCCTGCGGGTTCAAGACCAGTCCTGGAAACTTGGTGAGACCTTGTCTCTACAATAAATCAAAAATTAGCCAGGCATGGTAGTGCGTGCCTGTAGTTCCGGCTACTTGGAAGGCTGAGGCAGAAGGATCACTGGAACCCAGTGAGTTGATACTAGGGTGGCCATGAGTGTGTCACTGAACTCCAGCTTGAGTGACAGAGTGAGACTCCAACTCAAAAAAAGAGAATGAACTACTAATAAGAAAATTCCAGGTGCTTTCACAAAAAGTAGAAGGGATTATTTTTGCATAGAATTATTATTTTTTATCTATTTATTTTCCTAACCCTGCTTCTGATTTGAGAAGAGAAATTCCCTACCGTATGAGGCATTGGTGGAAATGTGTGCCCTGACTCCTACTATGGAACTCCTTCTTCTTTCCCTCAATACCAGACAGCTAGGGTATGGACACATACTCTAGGCTTGCTACCCTTCTGCTGGGGCTTTGAATCTTGAGAGAGTGACACAAAAATAGAGAGAGGTACATGTTACATGGTGATATGCCTTGTTAACAGCTGAATCCTTACTTTTCCTCCAGTCTTCCCTGTCTGACCACTGTCATCCACTGTTGTCCTTACCATTCTTCTCTGGCTTTAGGGGTGAAATTTCTGCCCTTCCAATGCATCTCTCTATCTTAAGGTTGAGCAGAAATGTAGCCTTTTAAGTCTCATAGTGCCAAGAGTCCAGGCTGCTACTTCTAAGGAGAAAATAGCAATGGGTGGAGACAGTGGAAGAGGAACATTCAACAAAGAACAATACCACACAGGATAGAATTGTCTTTGGGTCTAGGGCAGCTCCATCCTGCTCATAGCCTGCTGCTAAGCAGCTGGGAGTAGCAACTAGCCCCTCAGCCCTCTCCTCTCCTGGGAGTGCTTTAGATATCTTCCAAAGCTGTTGCAACCTCCAGAGACAGCAGGAAGTGTTTCCCCCGAAACCTGTGTAAGGGTTGGCATTGTCTCAGAATGACCAGTAGTGAAAATGCCATTCATTTCTCTTCAGGGAAAACCCACACGCTTCACAGAGCTTTGGTCAGACCCTGTGGTCCAGACCAAACTATCACAAAAGAGTTTCAGATGGGTACATTTCCCCAACTCTGAGTGATTCAGTCTTATTTATGGCCATCTTGTCACCCTAACAAGAAAAGTTGCAATGATCAATACTGCCTGTGATTGACAGTTGGGGGTCTATCATCATTGATTATGCCTGACTAACCAAGGGAGGGCCAATATACAAGGCTCAACATTTAGATCTGAATTATAGTCCTATAGTAAGTGCCCAGTATTCACATGCAAAAAGCTCTGGGTAAAGCTGGAATAGAACATATGGCTTAGGTCCAAGGCTTTTAAGGCCTTTCCTTTACATCCCTAACCTAAATTTTGGGACCTACATGTTTAGGCATGTCAGCAGGGAATGGGAGACAAGGAGCAGATCCTGCATTCATTTGCCCAACCAGTGATATGGGCATGGGTGGCTGGCTTGCCTAATCACCCTCTTGTGGATGGGACAGGAGAGCCAGCAGGAGTAGCCCTGTTCATGGCAAAATGTCAAGGAAAGATCGATCAGATTAACTCTTCCTCTCTCCACGCAGAAGAGCAGGTAAGGGACAGAAAGAGGAATGGAAGCATGTCCTTCCAGGAGGAGAAGGGGAAAAGGATTCCCCTGCACCTGACAGAGTGTCTGGCACATGGTAGCTACTCAATAAACCTCTATTAATGAGAAGCAGCAAATGGTCAGAATCGAAGGAGGAACACCTGAGAAGAAACTCACAGACGGCTCCATGGAGGAGGGGACACTTAGAGTCATCTCCTCTGTCCATCTGTGATCTAAGTCTGGAGCACAGCCCATATGAGCTTCTTAATTAAAATGTTTCCCTAAATTGTTAATCTACACTATGTGGTATGCCCACAGAGTAGACTACTTGTCATTACTTTGGTTGGGTGTTGGCTGGAACTTTTGGATCAATTAGTAATTGTCATTTAAGTCAAATGCAAATAATGATATGATCTGGAAGTCCTTAACTTTTATTTTATTAAAATTATCTCATAAAGTGTGGGCCTTCTGAGGGATTACTAACAAAAGAAAAAATATATCTTAATAAAGCTTCCATGTACACTTGACTAACAACTGAATCATATCCCAAAAGTCATATATCAAATGTGGAGCCTCTCAACCTACTGTTCTTATCAATAAATCACCCCTGCAGTCATTCCACACCCACACATGGACTTTGGATGACAGGTGGCACAACTGAAAAAATTTAGGTATCCCTTAAGTCAATGGCAGACAGCAGAAGGACACTGAGGTGGGAGCATTGGGTATGCAGAAGGGCTATGCAAGAAATGTTTGGGGAATGGTGAACGTACCATTTGGCTGATTAGTTAATCTGCTAATTAATCACTCTGCCTCTCTGTCAGAAGAAAGCATTTGACTCTAGTCTGGAGAAATTGCCTTCTTAGGGGAAAAAGGTAATTGATGGAAATATAAGGTTATTTGGGGGAATATTACTAAAATTTATATGTAACTTAATTTGTGAACTCTTAACAAATGTTCCCCTGTGGTCCTATAAGAAACAATATTTGGGTTGACGCACTCAGTTCAGGCCTCTGCTAAGAAGCCAGCATTTCAAGCACTGAATAGAACAGTTGGCTTTACTACAGACCTTTTAGGTCAATAAACTTACACCAGTGATTCAAGTTTTACTAAGAGGGATTACACCAACTGTATTAGGGCTCTCTAGAGAAACAGAACTGATAGGACATATAGACATGATATATACAGAAAGCAATTTATTATGAAGGCTTGGCTCACTTAATTTTGGAGGCTGAGAAGTCCCACAATCCTGCAAGCTAGAGGTCCAGGAAAATCAGTGGTGCAGTTCCTGTCCAAACTCAAAGACCTGAGAACCAGAGGAACTGATGGTATAAATCCCAGTCAGAGTCTGAAGGCCTGACAATCAGAAATACCAATATCCAATGGTGGGAGAAGATGAATGTCCCAGCTCAAGCAAAGAGAGCAAATTCACCCTTCTTCTGCCTTTTTGTTTTATTTGGATCCTCAGTGGATAGGGTGACACATACCCACATGGGTCAGGACAATCTAATTTACTCAATCTACTGATCCACATGCTAATCTCTTCCAGAAACATCCTCACAGACACACTCAGAAATAATGTCTTACCAGCTATCCGTGTACCCTTTAGCCCAGTCAAGTTGACACATAAAATTAACCATTAGATCAGCCTTACACCTTTGTTGGTAGGGCAGGTTCTGGGTGCTTTAGAGTAAAGAGGACTCTTAGAATTTATCCTTCTCTTGGTAATACTAGGTGAAGAGCCTCAAATTTGTCAACAGAACTCACTCTTCCATTCTTTATCTCTGTCTGTATTTATACTCCTTGTTCTCTCTCTCTTTTTTTTTTTTTTTGAGACAGGATCATACTCGGTCTCCCAGGCTAGAGTGCAGTGGTACAAGCACAGCTCACTGCAGCCTCAAACTCCTGGGCTCAGGTGATCTTCTCACTTCAATCTTCTGAGTAGTTGAGACTATAGACATGTACCACCATACCTGGCTAATGTAATTTTTTTTGGTAGAGACTGGATCTGACTAAGTTACCCAGACTGGTCTTGATCTGGCCTTAAGTGATCCTTGACTTCCCAAAGTGCCAGGATTATAGGTGTGAGCCACTGTGCCCATCCTGGCCTCCTTATCTTAGGCTATGGATGGGTTTCCACAGAGGGCAAAGATGGCATGGCCACAGTCAGCCCCCAAGCTCATATTAACCGAGTCTAGCAACCTTGGGAGAGAAACAGAATCCCCCCGATGCATATCAGAAGGCTTAGAACTCTAGAAAACACTGATTTCTCTGACTTGGGTTCCTTGCCCTCTTTGGAACCAATCACACTAGCCTGTGGGGATGAAGGTGGGCTATCTACTAAGTCTTTCTGGGGGATTAGGAGAAACCTGAAATTTGCAGTCCCATCAGATTCATATGGGAAGCGTAAGGAGGGGGCAATGATTCCATGAATGGAGTATGTGTGTGTGGAGAGAGGCTGTTACCCAGAGAACCAGAGGAGACAGATACTAGATAAACTAAACTGGAGAAGCTAGAGAAAAGAGCTATGAGGTTTGGAGTGAAAAGTAAGAAGCAGAACTTAGAGAAATTCTGGAGTAGAAGAAAATACCTTCAGAAAACTTTAGGGTGCTGGAGGCTGCAAGGGTGGTCTGGGGTGGGGAGGAAGCTATTAATGGTGTTGACCTGATGTTGTCACTGCTGGAAGAGTAACCACAAGAACCAGTCACACCTCTTCCTATGTAAAGATCATTTGATTTTTCCTGACTGCAGGGACAAGGATACTGACCCATGGTGGCATTGTGGTTTTAGTTTCTCTAACTTAAGAACAAAGATGCTAGGGCCTTTCCCCCACTACATTGGGAGATTTAGTTTCCATAGTGGGTGGTCATTGAACTGGTAGGAATATTACCAGTTTAGCCAAAGGAAATCTGCCACTTCTATTTAAGCCCTGGAGATATTCACTGCATCTAAAAAGGCAGTCTGCAGCATGATGTGGTGAGCTCTAATAGACACCATAGATAGGGAAGGTGGTACTGAATACTTAGAAATTCAAAAGTAAGCTAGGAAACTACAGAGAAATTTGAGTCGACTGAAAGGAGTCTGTTGATTTCCTAGGAAAAAGAAGTAAATAAAAGTGTCATTTTCCCCTGACATATCCCCAAGGCATAATTTTATTGTGGTCATACATATCAAACCCATAAATTTGTTTGCTAGGAATGGTAAGTGAGGCTGAATGATTGGGATTGGTTGAAGTATTAAGAAGGATTTTGGCTGGGCACAGTAGCTCAAGCCTGTAATCCCAGCACTTTGGGAGGCCAAAGTGAGAGGTTTACTTGAGCATAGGGGTTCAAGACCAGCCTGGGCAACTTGGTGAGACCTTGTCAATAAACAACAAAAAAAATTAGCTAGGTATGGGTGGTGCATGCCTGTAGTTCCAGCTACGAGGCTGTGGTGGCTGTGAGCATGCCACTGTACTCCAACCTGGGTGAGAGTGAGACTCCAACTCAAAAAAAAAAAAAAAAAAAAAGGGATTCTGAAGTGTTATCTGGGTTCAGCCAGGAATGGTGCTATAGGTGATAAAGTGAAGCCTGTCAGTGTCAGAAATGAATCATGGTGGTATTCATCTGCCATATTTGCCTTCCTTGGGGACTCAAGAATCTCACTGCTGACAATTTATCCCAGGAAACAATAACAATGAAAGAAGAACAAGCTATATGCCACAAAGGTATTCTCCTTGGCCTATTTACTATAGCAACAATTTGTCCTACAGAAGAAGAAAGATCAATTTTCAGAATTAAATTATTGATCATGAAGACCATGTAGAAACATGGGAAAATGTGGGACATAATAATACTGAGCAAAAAGAAAAAACCATTTATATACATATAATAATTGCAGTGAGGTATAAAGAGACATCTACATGCTACATGCACACACATTTGTGTGTATCTAGGGCCATTTCGTCCATATTCACTGACATGTGAAGTCCAGATCCCACCACAGTGTAGGAACACAAACAGTACTTGCCGATTCTTCTATTGCCAGCTTTATATATTTTTGCAATAATGATTGCTTCCCCCAAAAGGATTAAAAACAAAAAAAATCCCAAAACTCCAAGTCTCCAAATTCAATGTGCTCCCCCCACCCCCCGCCTCCCGCCGCCCCCAAGAAATAACAATTTGTTCTGCTGTCTCCAGGCAGTCCCTCATCACACTTAGGCTCTTTCTAGGACTCTGCTGAGCGACTCCAAAGACCCAGGCTTCCGTGACTTCCCACAGGCAGTTGCACTTATCAACAAACACTTCTCTGCTCTTCCTTTGCCTCCAGATGTCCAGTCTTGGGCTTCTGTAATTTTGAAAGCACTCTTGGTTATTTTCCTCTCAGAGACTGTTGATTTTCCCCAAAGTATTTCTTTCATTCTGTGTAGTCTGAGAGGTGACTAACTTCTATGAGAATGGTCTCAGCAGCAACTCCAAGGCCAGTTGAAAACTTCTGTTGAAATTCAAAATTCAGATCTGAAGTCCGCTAATATGGTTCCTGGGAGTGACTGACAGATTGAGGTCAGGTATGAAACAGACCTCAGCTGTTGGCAAAACTCTGCTCGCTAGAATGACCTCTCACCGTGTGGACAAATGATCAATTATGTGTACCTTCACTAACTTCAGAAACTCTCCAAATATTCCCTAATTCCATCAAACAATAATTCTTTTTTTCCCTCTGAACCACACAAAGCACCCAAGCCCTTGACTAGGAAATTAAAGCTTATTTTCAATTTCCTTGGCAGGGCCAAAAAGGCAAGGGTAAATTAACAGTCTGGAACTTGTCTGGACTAGAAAATCATTGAAAATGTGGTGAGGAGTCACAGAGTAGGAAAATCGTCCAAAGACAATGCAATATTTAGCTGATGGTAATCTCAGAAGATATACTTGCAAGAAAGCAGCAGCTGAATGAACAGGCAATATCTCTGAGAGCAAAGGAAAGGTGGAGAGGGGAGGCAGTTATTGCAATGTTTTAGGCTGAGAAAAAAGTCATGGTTTATCTGTACCCCAATCTAATATACTAGACAACACAATATCTGTCCATTCCACTGAGTCCAAAGCAGTCAATTTGTGTCACATGTAATTTACTCATTGCAAAGTAATAGTTTTCTGTCTGTCTTTATTTCTCACCTGAATATCTTCTGTTTCTAGCCTTTTCTTCTTAATAACATCATTTTTTCTTACTATCACAATAATTCTTGCATGTATCTATTCTACACATTTTTATTGAACTTCTACCATGAGCATTGTGTGAGGCACAGGGAACAGAGGATAGAGTGGTCAATAAAAAATGGCCAGGCAGATAGGCACGTCAAAGAGATAATTACAATTCAGTGCTAGGATACAAGGATGTATTAAGTGTTCTCAAATCACACAGGAAGAGCCTAACCCAATTTGGGAAGACTTTTTGGAGGAGGCGACAGATAAGCTGGTTCTGAAGATAAAATGACTTAGCTGGTAGAGGAAGCATTCTCTAGCACCTGTAATCCTACTCTCAGATAAAATATTAATATTTATATGTTTTACATAAGCATTTTACACACTCATACACGCACACATATGGAGACAGATAGCTACATAGATTGGACTTCCAGATATTATAATAATAAACATATAGATGTACATAGATTTATAGAACTGTGATTTATATAGGATTCAATGTTGCTTTTTCCATGGCTTTAAATATGTGTTGAAAACATGAGCTTTGGTAGATTAACAACATTGCATTGAATAGATGTTTCAGAATGTATTTGATCATTCTCTTTGAGTCTGCCAGAGTTTTTGTTTGCAAGCCACAAAGAACAACCCTGGCTATATTAAGTGGAAGAGGAAGTTACTAGAATCATGTTCATATTAGGTAGCCACAGACTATGTGAGAGGTCTAGAAAAGTAAGCTTAAAAAAGGGCAGAACTCAAAATAAGTTCAGTTGTGGGACCCCTAGCAGGGGCCAAACACAGAAACAATCAGCCCTTGGTATTTCTATTTTACTTACTTAGATTTCAATGTTTTGAGAAGGGGTGTCTTCCTGACCAAGGCTGTCCCATTCTATCTACCAGGGAATAGGCAGCAGGAAGGACTACTCTACTGGATTTTGTGTGAGAAGGAAGTCCCATTAAGACTCCCCAGTGAGGCCCTTCTCCCAAACAGGAAAGGCATTAGGACCCCCAAGAACATCCACTGTCTCTCTGTGGCCATTTCCTTGTTTCCCTTTTCCATTGAATTATAAAATGATTGAGCATTACTCTGCAAAATTTTGAGTAGCTTCTTTATCTCCTTAACATAAATTCCCTAGAAATGGAATTTCTGGATGAAAGAGTATGAACGCATTTTAGTCTCTTGATAGATACTGCCAAATTACTTTTCCAAAAAGTTGCATCAGTAGAAGCCCATTTGTGGAATGTGTGTGAGTGTGCCTGTTTTCTGTGCACACTTACCTGTGTTGAATGTGATCATTCTTTGAAATTTTCACATCCACTCCTTTCTAGTTTGTATTCACTTGTGCAGCCTGTGCTTTATTTGAATTATGGGTCTTTGAAGTGGAAAATCCTAGTGGCAAGGCAAACAATTCAGTAAATAAGTTGTTTATTTTCTTAAGTTTGTTTGTGATAATTACTTTTATTGATTTTCTTCCCCATTAATTTGATTAATTCATGGGCCGCTTCTTTTAATATGCTGTAGAGAAGCTGTTTCTTTTTCTATTCTGGAAAGGTAGTATTTACAAAGCAGCAAGTATGTCTGAAATAGCAGAAGACTGACTTCTGGAAATGAGTCCTCACTGGTGCTGTCTAGGGTGTCTCCTTCAGAACTTCTGGGAGCAGGGCAAAGCACACTTCTGGAAGCAGGTATTTTAGAAGATGTAACAGTGATCCCAGTCCCATGACCCCTAAATTGGGGTGAATACAAAACCCAGAGAGGGGTTGAAATATTTCATGACTTTTCTATTAGCGAAAAATTGAACAGCATGGAAAATAGTGCCTAAGCATCCATCAATAGAGTCCTAGTAATGTCCAGGAAGGACCACTTGAAAAGGTATCAAGCACAGAAAATTTTCAGGGTAGTGAAACATCACATGGCAATGGTGGTATCATATTCTATGTGATATGATAATGTTAGATATACGACATCACACATTTGTCAAAACCCAAAGAACTGTATTACACAAAGAGCAAATGCTAGTGTCAACTACACACTTGATGACAATGTATCAATATTAATTTATTAATTGTAGCCAATGTGCCATACTCATGCAAGATGTTAATAAAAGAGGAAGATGCTAAGAGGGAACTCTCTGTAGTATCTGCACAATTTTTCTGGAAATCAGAAATTGTTCTTAAAAATGAAGTCTATTAACTAAAAAAAATTCAAAAAAGAATAAGAAAAAGAGAGCATATATCCAAGAAGCAACACTTGACTAGGAGTCTGGGTCCCAGAATACCAATCCTGCTTTGCTGCTTACTAGCTGTGTGACCTTGGAAAAGTCACTTCACCTCTCTGGATTTTACCAATGGGTCGGACCACATAATCTTTAAGAAGACTACCCCTCTGGTAGCCTTAGATCTTAAGATTACTTACTTTAGATCTTTTACCCTTGTTCTGATGTCAGTAATCATCCAAACATACCCCTCAGGGGTAATCGAAACATGCCTTTCACTTCGCTGTCTGGTAGGAAGTAATTGAATGAATAAGCACAAGCCTTTCCTGCTTGCCTCGAGGCTCAGGGCTCTCTCTAGAGCAAGATAGTTAAAAGTTATGTACAAGGCAAGCTGGATTCTTTCAAAGAAAGCCACTTTTTCCCCCTTCTATTTGCATAATTTTATTCTAATGTTCTGCCTTTGTCAAGTTCTCTCCCACTTGTAGGCATTTACACAATGGGTTATAACCGTGTTATTTTATTGTTGGTCATTAGCCATGGGTTAACCTTTCAAATGGGCTTATGTGGCTTAGTAAGGATGCCATTCATGAGGACTAGAGATAAGTCCTGATTTTGGATCAGGGCATGAACAACCATCTTTGGGTGTCTGCGGGGCAGGCAGCCAGATTGATGCTGAGCTCTGGTTGACTGGGTGCCCTTGTGGCCATGTGACCTCAGGTATGGCTACGGTGCACATTCATGGAGATGGTGGCGTGACCTCCCTGGTCTTGAAGGAATGTCAAGCTCATTGAAAAGTTTACATAGCACAGACTAATTTTCAATTTTCCCTAAGTAAATATCTGGCAAAGCTCGGAATTGGATCATGTCCAATTCTGCAGATAAAAATGCCCCAATCACATTTCCCCTGAAGAAAGGCTGAAAATATATGCACATTTATATTTGTCTAACTTAAGCAAATCTCATTAATGTGAAGGATGCAGAATAATATACAGTGATGTAGTGTTTTATATTCTCATGCTAGTCTGGAAGGGACTTCATTACGGTCCAACAGGAGGTTAGTGCTTACCGAGGCTTCTTCTACATGACATCTGTATACACGTGAGATCTTTCTTAGTCCAGAGATAGCAAATACACAGAACTTGTGCTTCAACTCTCCCTCCTAAGCTCAGAGCAGATATTACTAATGTAAAATGCCATGCTTTCCTGCCAAGATGGCCACTCAGACATCCAAGGGGGACTTGCAAGGAGGACCCAGGTACTCCCCCTGCCCAATGGAGTCAACAAGCTTATCTTCAGGGAAGCCACCTCTCCTGGATAAGAAAGATCTTGCTACTTCTTGGGATAGACGATTGATGGAATAAACTCTAGTGCCTTGAAGTTGATGGACTAATGTACTAGGATGTTACGTTGACTTCTGCTGTATTATTAGCAGTTTAACTGAGTCCCCACAACAGAGGGCAGTGATTGTTAAATATTCATCCTTTCTGGAAAATATAGCTGCAAGCTGTATCCCTGGGAAGTTGCTGAGAGAGAGCAAAAATGCCTCCTCCTGAATATCGTTCACCTCTAGCCTGTGCGTTCACCTCTAGACCAGATGGAATTAAATGAAGGGATGTCTTAGGAGTGAGGACAGAGCACTGCGGATTCCCACTGACCACCACTACCCCTTCCAGGCAAATAAGAGAGCTGCAAAAACAAACATCTAGAGAAATTAGGGTGGCCTTCCCCTGCGTAGAAGACTCTGAAAGCTAGAAGCTGGCTGAACACAGTGGAGTTTAGCTGCTCTGAAAGGGCCTCACCCAAGATGGGATCTCTCACTCTGTTGTCCAAACTGGAAGGCAGTGGCACAATCATAGCTCAAAGTAGCCTCGACCTCCTGGGCTCAAGGGAAGGACTACAGGCATTGCCATAATGTTCAGCTAAATTTTTTTGTAGAGATGGGGCCTCATTATGTTGCCCAGGCTGCTCTTGACCTCCTGGCCTCAAGCAAGTCTCTTTCCTTGATTTTCCAAAGTGCTGGGATTACAGATCTGGCCTTTTAAAAAGTATTTTTATGTCAATAGCTTTAGGGGTACAGGCAGTTTTTAGTTACATGAATAAATTGCATAGTGGTGAAGTCTGGGCTTTTAGTGTACCTGTCACCCAACCAGTGTACATTTTATCTGATAGGCAGTTTTTCACTTATCACCCGCCTCCCATCCTTCCCTATGAGTCTCCAAAGTCCATTAGACCATTGTATCTGCCTTTGCGAATCCATAGTTTAGCCCCCATTTAGAAGTGAGAACATGGTGATATTTACTTCTCTGGTCCTGCATTACTTCACTTAGAATAATGGCTTCTAATCACATCCAAGTTGCAGCAAAAGATATTATTTCATTTTTTAATGGTTGAATAGTATTCTGTGGTGTGTGTGTGTGTGTGTGTGTGTGTGTGTGTGTGTGTGTGTGTGTGTGTGTATCACATTTTCATTATCCACTGATCAACTGAGGGACCCTTAGGTTGATTTCACATCTTTGCAATTGTAAATTGTGCTGTGATGAACATATGCATGCAGGTGGTTTTGTATAATGACTTCTTTTCCTTTGGGTAGATACCCAATAGTGGGATTGCTGGATCTTTTACCAAGTATCAGTTCAAATGTTGCATCCTCAGAGACACTTTTCCTGGCCATCCAGGCTAATATAGCGCCCCCTCCAGTCACACTTTATTACACCACCTGGTTTATTTCCTTGGTAGCACTTACACTGTGAACTTAAGTCTCCCCTTTTTAGTTTATTTGTTGCCTGGCTCTTGTTGAAAGTCTTGAGAGTGGGGAGTTAGCGGTAGAGAAATGAGCATTTGGGAAAGGCATCTAAAGAGACCACTTTTCAAAGAGTAGAAGAATCATATTAAATATAAGTCCCATGAGAGCAGGGACCTTATTTATTTTATTCACCACTAATCCCAGTGTTTGGAACAGAACTTGTCACACAATAGCTGCTCCACAAAAATATAGAGACTAAGTAAATCTCTGCCAATCAAGATCCCTGAGAGATAAACAGACATCAGCTGGTTTTGAGATGGCAACCCTTCAAGTCCATGGCCTGCTTGTCGTCTGCATTAAACTGTATAATGGAAGAAAAGGGTAGGAACTATAAACTGGAAAAACATTTTTGTCTTCTCTGGGTTTCTATTATGCCTATGCCACACTGTCTGAATAGTTCGGAAGCAGCTTTTTAGGGAGGTTTTTTCTTTCCATCCTGGTCTCTCCTTCTAATCTGCAACGTCTGCTGGCCCCTGGAAACTCACATGGCACATAGTTGGTTTTGATTGATTGGGCTGGCAGTGATGAGCTCTCTTCAGCCTTGATATGCCTCCAGGCTTTAGGGAAAGTTGAGTCCCTGCCCAGATGTTTGGAGACAATTTGGAAAGGTGGAAATATACAAAGGACATGCAATTGCTAGTATTGTTTGTGGTTTTTGTGTACATCCCCACTGAGTAACATTAAATTACAATTGTTTACCTTAAACAAGTGTGTGTCTTCAGTGATTGGGGTCCCAAAGAAACAAATTAATGGAAAGAACATGGGTAAATCAGGGTATTTAAAAAGTTACTCATTTCCCATGCCTCTGATTAGAATCACAAATGAGATCTCCACAACCCAAGTCACACAGTGATGTGGGAGATTACAGCCTTTCCATAAAAAAAAGAGATTTTTTTTGAAAGAAATAAATAAAAATCCAAAGACATTTGAATAACACTTTGCAGTTTATTAGCACCTCTACCTATATCATATCACTTGACTGAAAAAAAAAAAATCATCTGGTTGAACTTGAAAGTGATAAAGTCATAAAGTTGAAGAAACTTTTGAGTGTTTAGTAAACAAATGAAAGAGCTTATTTAAATGTACTGTGGAGACAGAGTTATGATTATACATCAGGTTGACCTTGAATGATGAATCACATTTTTAAAAATTTTTGAGAACTGAAAGGTTTTAAAAGCACAATCAAATCCATATCTAAGATTTAAGGGTTACAAATGGAAGCTCACTTACATATGTATGAACATTTAAAATGTGTAAATTAAGCCAGAAAACTGTTAAATAAAATACAATTTAAGTCGCCTACATATGAACCTTCAAGTTGAGAACTTTCAAAGATATAAACATGTGATGGTATGTCCAGTCACATAAGTTAGTTCATGTGTCTCGCATACGTCATCACATGCACGCATCCTCTACAAGTGGTTGTGCTTTTGTGTACTTTACTGTACAGAACTGTATAGAGTACAGTAGTATAGTATCTTTATTCAAGCCCAGATGTCTGGAAGCAGTGGTAATGTAGCTGCTACTGCTAAGAAGCACCAAGAGATGACAATGGAAACAAAAGTGAAAATAATTGGGAGAGTGGAGCAAGGCAAAAAGATATTAGATGTCACTTAAATTTTTTTTTTTTTTGAGTTGGAGTCTCACTCTGTCACCCAGACTGGAGTGCAGTGGCCACTCCCAGCCACTGCAGCCTTGACCTGCTGGGCTCCGGCGATCCTTCTGCCTCAACTTTCCAAGTAGCTGGAACTACAGGTGTGCACTACCACGCCCGGCTAATTTTTTTGATTTATTGTAGAGATGAGGTCTTGCCAAGTTACCCAGGCGGGTCTCGAACCCGCGGGCTCACGCAATTCACTCACCTTGGCCTCCCAAAGCGCGGGATTACAGGCTGAGCCACCGAGCCCGGTGATGTCACTTATTTTTATAAAACAAATCGTTTAACCATTGGCGTGATCCTAAAGAACAAGGACAAGGTCATGGAACATGTATAGTCTGCTGTGCTGATGATGTCGACAATAATATCCAAGACGCATGGAAAAGTGACGGAGGAGATGGAGAGATTTCTCTGTGTGAAGGCAGGATCAGCATCAGCACTGAGTCTGCTCAGCTTAATGCAGATTCAAGAGAAAGCTAAAAAGCTCTTATGAAGACTCGAAGCTTCAAGAAGCATGGCGAAGAATCAGAAGGCGCGTCTTTTAAAGTCAACTGTGGCTGGTTTCATCAGTTCAAGGCTAGAGCTGACCTTCACAATGTAAAAGTAAGCAGTTAGGCAGAAAATGCAGGTACAGTAGCTGCCCGGGGACTTCCTGAAATGCTTCAAGAAATTATTGATGAAGGTATATATTTACCTGAGCAGATTTTTATTGTGGATGAGACAGGACTATACTGGAAGAAGATGCCAAACCAAAGTTACATCAGTAAAGGAGGAAAAAAATGATGCCAGGCTGTAAAGCAGCAAAGGATGGGCTAACTCTATTGTTTAGTGGCAATGCTTCTAGTGATATGAAGCTGAAGTCTCTCTTAGTTTATCATTCAGAGAGCTCATTCCTCCTTTGTGTAGAAGAGAACCCCAAAGCCTGGGTTACACAGGCCATTTTCCAGGACTGGTTTTTTCACCACTTTATCCTGGAGGTAGAGAAATATTGCTTGGAGAGTTTTTTTTGTTGCTCGACAGGGCTCTGGGCCACTCCCCATTCATGAATGACTTTCATCCCAACATCAAAGTAGTGCGTTTGCCACCGAATGCTACGCTCATCCAAATATGGGCCAGGGAATTATAGCAATTCTCAAGAAATATTATTTATGTCACACTTTCCACAGGCAGTAAAGGTGAATGATGAATCAGGAATAATCTTGTGACAATTGTGTAAGAACTATAACAGCTACAAGGTTGTAAAAAAAAAATTGACTTTACTTGGCTTGAAGTTATAGCTGTCGCCATGAATGGGATTTGGAAGAACCTTTGCTCGCAGTTTGTTCATGATTCTCATGGATTTGAGAAGGTGGATGAGGAGTCCAAGGGGGTTTTCAGTAACTTAGTGACCCTCAGGTAGAAGCTGGAGCTCGATCTGCAAGAGGACAACTCCACTGAACTCCTTGCTATGCAACACAAGGAGCCCACTCATGAAGACATGATGGAATTGGAGACCCAGAGAAAGGACAAAGAGAGACAAGAGGAAGAAGAAGTAACTGAAGAACGGAAGAGATTCCTGACTCAGAAAATGGCAAGAGGATTTTCTTTACTTGAGGAGGCACTGTTAGTTTTTGAGACTCAGAACCCAAATGTAAACAGTATACCAAGGTTGCAGCTGCCATTCAGAATGCAATCCAGAGCGACAGTGTCATCTACGATGAGGAAAAAATAGAGCTGCTACCCAGGTATCACTGGATTGTTTTTTCTTTTCTTTCCTTTTTTTTTTCCTTTTATGAGTTGGAGTCTTACTCTGTGGCCCAGGCTGAGTGCAGTGCCACGCTCACGGCCACCCCAGCATCAACCTGCTGGACCTCAACCTTCCAAGTAGTCAGAACTACAGACACCCGCTACCAGGCCTGGCTAATTTTTTATTTATTGTAGAGATGAGGTCTCGCCATGTTGTTCAGGCTGGTGGCGAACTCGTGGGCTCAGGCAATCCTCTCGCCTCGGCTTCTAAAAGTACTGGGATTACAGGATTGTTTCTTCGTAGATATAATTGAACCCAGCAAGGAACCAGAACCAGTGCCATCAATGTCAGGCGTGAGTGACATTGCAGCTTGCCCTCCGTCTCCTATTGCTGACAGTGCTTCATCTCCCATGTCCTCCTCCTTCTCCAGCCAGTAACTCTTCTTGCCTGTTCACTCAATGCCAGTTGTTGTACTGCACTATACTATTGTACTCTTTAAAGTACTATACTGCAAAATTAAAACTTTTTGTGTATGTTTGTTTTTGTTGTATTATTTGTGTGAAAACTACTATAAACCTATTACAGTACAATACTCTGTAGCCGATTGTTTTAGTCGGGTACCTAGGCTAATTTTTTTTTTGAACTTAGGAATAAATTGGACTTACAATGCACTCTCAGACTAGAACTCATTCACATGTAGCGGGCTTACTATATAGTCCATCCTCCTACTTTGACAAGTAGAAATTCCTGACACTCTGGAAGGTTAGGTTTAGATTGAGAATTCTTGGACACTGATGTGGTCTGGATATTTGTTTCCTCCTAATAGAATAGCATGTTGAAATGTGGCCCCCAGTGTTGGAGGTGGGGCCTAGTGGGAGGTATTTGGGTCATAGGGACAGATCTCTCATGAATAGCTTAGAGTCATTCTTGTGGTAATGAGTTCTCACTCTATGAGTTCATGCAAGAGGTGGTTGTTTTTTAAGCACAAAGAGTCTGGTGACTTCTCTCTCTCTTGCTTCTGCTCTAGCCATATAACACATTGGCTCCTCTTTCCCTTCCCCCATAAATGGAAGCGCCCGAAGCCTCACCAGAAGCAGATGTCAACACTGTGCTTCCTGTATAGAACCGTGAGTCATATAAACCTCTTTTCTTTATAAACTACCGTGAGTCATATAAACCTCTTTTCTTTATAAACTACCCAGATTCAGGTATTCTTTTGTAGCAATGCAAAGCAGACTAATACAGACACCTCAGAGTTCCCAATGGAACATGGCCGGTAAGGAGAGTCTGACTTGGAGGCCTCCTCATTTTCTTTCCACTCCCAGCTCCATCTCACACCACAGGGGTCATGACTGCAGGAAAGTTCATATTCCAGTCCCAAATCCAATCTCTATTTACACCTTAGCTGGAGGGTGAGGGCCATTGAGGCAGGAAATTCCAGGATGTCCAGTACTTAGTATGAAGGAGGTGAGTGCAGGCCCAGAGTGGACCTATTTCCTTGGCCCTTGAGGAGCCATGTAGTCCAGGGAGGGAGCAAGTAGACCTCTAAAGTGCAGGACTCTGGCAGGAGTACACATACCTGGGTCTAAAGGAGTTACTAAATCCAACGATACTTGATGCTATGTTCTGAATGTTTGTGTCCCCACCAAATTCATATGTGGAAATCCTAATCCCCAAGGTGATGGTGTTAGGAGGTGAGACTTCTGGGAGGTGATTAGGTAATGGAATTAGCTTCTCTTTAAAAGGCGATTTGAGAGAGACCCTCATGCCTTCCACCAGATGAAGTAACAATGAGAAGATGGCCATCTATGAACCAGAAGATGGGCCTTCACGAGATACCAAATCTGACAGTGCCTTAGTCTAGAACTTCCCAGCCTCCATAACTGTGAAAAATAAATTTCTGTTGCTTATAATTCCCCCAGTTTTAGGAGTTTTTGTGAGAACTGCTCAGCTACAACATGACATTCAGAATTAACTCAGTATTGTTTGCTTCTCAACTTGTGCTTCAGTTACCTTTTCCTTTATGTAAAACATTTATAAATACTATAGTGCCCAAAGTTGAACTAATCAAAGGACTATTTTAAATGAAACCCAATTTAATTAATTCATCAATTTTTTTTAGACAGAATCTCATTCTGTAGTTCAGACTGGAGTGCAGTGGCATGACTCTGGCTCACTACAGCCTTGACCTCCACTCTCAAGTGATCCTCCCATCTCAGTCTCCTGAGTAGCTGGGAATACAGGTGCACACTATCACACCCAACTGATTTTTTTCAATTTTTTTACAGAGACAAAGTCTCACTATGTTGCTCAGGCTGGTCTCAAACTCCTGAGCTCAAGCCATCCCAAGGTACTGGGACAACAGGCATGAGCCACTACATCTGGCCTAATTTAATTTTTTTTTTAATTTGGAGGCAATTTGGGATGGAGCATTCAATAGTTAGGACAAATGGACCAAAATTAGAAATAGAAAGATAAAGCAAGCTGTGTCTAGTCTAAATAGATGGATTAAAAGAACAATAATCACAATAATACCTTTAAAAGTGTAATATTTGGTTTCCAAAGCACTTTCATTTATATATGTATCACTGAATTCTTATAAAAATAAGCATCAATTATTTGAACTTCTCCAGACAAATAAAAAGGAGCATTTGACACTGTGAGGAGTAAATGTATAGATACCATTAGCCTGAGGGATGGTGAAAACTAGAGGTGGAACAATGTAGAAGGAGGGATCAAAGGCAACAGACAGGCTTCAGTTCTGGCTGACTCTGATCTGGTGTCAGCGGCTGTTCTTGATTGAGAAAATCTCAGGCCACACATTCCTTAGTGGTCAGCAATGAATTGGCCATGCCTGTCATGATCAAGTTTGGCTATGAATTAGCCATTCCTCTCATGGTCAAGGGAGGAGCTGTGAGGGCATGTGTGCCATAAATGTGCCACTTCTGGGCTGGAAGAATGCATGTGGCAGATAGCAAGGGCAAGCAGGATACTTGGAGTCAGCCTTAACCTTTTGAAGTTTCAGCAAGGAGAACTAACAATCCAAATTCTTATAAAAGAACTCTGATGTTCTTGAATATTTCTGTCTTCCCCTGGCAAAAACAATCTATTTCAGCTTTCTTTGAGAAAAAAGCTGCTTTCATCTTACTTTCTGGTCTGGAAAAGAGATTAGATAGACACCTGTTAAGGTGTTAATTGGTGATAACTGGATTAATAAAAGACCCAGATTCTTTCCTCATATCTGTCTCTAACTAGCTTTGTGACCTTGAACAAATCCCTTTACCCCTTTAGACCTCTATTTCCTTGTCTCTAAAATAGGGATATTATCTGAGTGATGTCTCAGAATTTTGTGAGGCTTAAAGGAGATAGTAGCAAAGCAATCACTTGAAATATAAAGCATTATATAGTTGTAAACTATTATGATTCTACTGAAAAATGAGAAAATTGGTCTAGGGTAGCATTTCCCAAAGTGTGTTCCTTGGAACATTAGTTCCATGTATATCAAAAGGTGTTACATTAAAGCCATCAAACAAACAAAAAAGTGTTCTCTGGCTAAACACATTCAGAAAACTTGATGCTTAAATAGGAATTTTAGCACAGGAGTTATTTCACGTGCATTGTGATTCACTACAATTGGGAAATAGTATGCAGTGGTTCACACACTTATTTGGACACAAAACTCTTCTTTTCTCAAAATCTTAATCCTCCAGAACATGGTCCTTCAGAAGTCACTGAATAATCTCCTCCCCAAGTTCCTTTCTGACTTGAACACCATCTGATCCACTCATTGATTCAACAAATTGTTTAGAGCCCCTACCATGTGCAGGCACTGTTACCAATGTTTAAAAAAATACATTGGTATGCAACACAGAGAAAAAAAATCCCTGCTTCCATGAAGCTTACATCCTAGCAGGACTGGATGTTACTCACCCACAGGGTACTTGTGCTGAGAGCATTGTCTGCTATCCCTTAATTCAAAGAAATATAACTTCGAAGTAGAGTCATTAAGTGTAGAGACAGGCCAGTGGGAAAGCAAGTCTCGGGGGAAGTTGGGAAGATGTTTATTTAAAAAAAAATTGAGTCAGGTTCTCACCTTGTCACTCTTCTCATCTACTCACTGTTACAGTGCCGTGGCATAACCATGGTTCACCACAGCCTCAAACTCCTGGGTCCAAGAGATCCTCCTGTCTCATCCTCCCAAGTAGGTGGAACTGCGTCACCATGCCTGGCTAATTCTTCTGATTTTTTGTAGAGATGAGGACTAGCTATGTAGCCCAGGCTGGCCTTGAACTCCTGGGCTCAAGCAATCCTCTCACCTCAGCCTCCCAAAGTGCTGGGATTACAGGCATGAGCTACCTCACCTGGTTGAGAGGATGACTTTTAACTCTTACTTCTTATCACACATCCTGTGAGCTGAGGCTAAACTATGAACTCAGATCTGAAGAAGCAGATGGCTTCTGCAACACAGGGGTACACATAATCTCATCCATCCATCCATTCATTCATTCATTTGTGCCACTATTCAACACATAGTTATAAGCATGATATATATCATTCACAACAGTGCATAAGATGCAATCTGTACCCTGAGAGCTGACTTCCAGAAGACAGGCAGATCAGGACATGGGAGATTGTGACCCAGTGTATGATATTGTATTGTGGTGGGAAGGACAGGGTGCTATGGGAACATATTGCGGGGGCACCAACCCTAAACATCAGAGAAGGCATCTCAATGGAAGTGACATTTAAGCTGAATTATTCAGAGGGTGATAGGTGTTTGTTTTGCAAACTGTCTTAGGATAAGTAGGGAAAATAGTGAGTAAAAAAAAATGCTCTAGGCAGTGGAAACAATGTGTGCAAAGGCTTACAAAACTCCCATTCCAAGTGTACAATGAGAATGAAACTGGCACAAGAGACATATTTATATATTAGAGTTATGTGTATGATTTTTTTTTTGAAGAAGTGTTCTGTTGCTGAGATAAAACTTGAAAACCCATTGGTGGTTTCCCAAAGGAAATGTTTGAGGCTACTGCCTTCTTTATGCTTCTTAAATTCTACCTCTTAGAACAGCCACTCTCCTGCAAGTATTTGCATTTTCATGGGGAATTTTGGCAAGTTGGGAATTCTTTTAAATCTGAGGTACATGTTGCTACTGACAGATGTATTCACTGAAATTATTTGGGTGATAAATTACATAAGTCCCAATTCAAGACAACTATAGTAAAAATAGAAAAGCAATTGCCTTACACGACAAAACAATTCAGAGAAAATTTGATCCGAAGAATCCAGTCCCAGTCTCTCTATTTCAGCTCCTCTGGCCTTCAGACAGTCTCCATTCTTGGTCTCAATATGGTGGCAAGAGGACTCCAGCATTTCCATGTCAACATCTTTCATGACCAAGTCTAGTGGAAAAGAGATTGTCTTCCTGAAGCTACCACCACCAAGGTCCCTATAGTCACTCTGATTGGACCATCTTTATATCATGTGATCATGCTGGATCAATCACTCTGGCCAAGAGAATGAAATTGCAGGGATTGAACAGGCCTGGACCATAATTCAGTCCTAGAGCAGGAAACAGAGACCCATCTGAACCACATGGCTGTGAAAGATTTTCTATAGAAATTATCTTACAGATAGAATTACTCTTATCTGTAAGAGTAAGAAGAGAGGGAAAGGAAGAAGGTGAGAGATTGGAAGGGGGAGGAGAGACAGAAAGAGAGGAAGAGATAGAGGAAGAAGGATCAAGGAAGGAAGGAGGAGAAAGCAATGCCAAGAAAGAAAGAAAGAAAAACATCTATTTTCTTTTAACAAAAGTAAATATTAAATACATGCCATGGAGCATTTTTGATTGTTGAAAATTGAAAGGGAAACAGGGAGAAAAGAGGAAGGGCTGTGATTCTAACTCTGATTAGATGTGGATATTCCTTTGAGTCTACCATTCATCCCTCACAAACCTATCAAATCCCTAGATAGGAGAGGAATTTAGAAGCCATCAATTCCAAGTGGTCATTGAATGCTGGAACCTCCTTTAGCCACATAGACAGCATACAATCAATTTATGTCTTTGAGTACTTCCCAGTAACAGGAAACTCATGCTTCCTGTCACTAACCATTTTATTGTTGAGTGTTTCCTATTATTGCTCATTAGTCCCTCTAGTCATCAAAAGTCTTCCTTCTGGTAACTCTACTGGCTTCAGTTTTCTCTTGTCCATACAGAAAAAGCTTAATCCAGTGGAGGTAAACTGGAAGACTATGGCCAAGTCTGGACCCAGACAGAGTCATGGCCCAGCACAGTGTGCTTAGTATAGTTGAGTGTGGGTGTTTTGGGCGGGCAGGCAAAGACCCTCTCCTGTGTTTCCATGACCCCCTGTTATCTACTCCCTGGCAACTTCATATGTTTATGTAATTTTGCAATTCCTGGTCTAATTTTTCTTTCATGTGGTAAATCAGGCACTTGATCAGGCATTGAAGACTGTTATGTGATGGATTTTAAATAGGGAAGAAAAGAAAAAAAAGAAACTTCAACTTATACAACCCAGTGAATTCTTCTTTGAAGCATTACTTGGGTGGTAACATATGCTTTCTCCAGTGATATTGCTTTTGCTCAGAAGGATTTTCAAACTCCTCTTGGAATTATTCTTAGAACCAGAAGCTCAATTTTTAAATATCCTCAATGGTGGCAAGTCCTCCTTCTTTGAGAGTGGTTTTGGTTTTTGGAAGAAGCCAGAAGTCACTGAGAGCTGAGTAATGAGCAGCATGGTTGGAATAATGGCTTCCTCTTTTATCTCTGTGTCCAAAGCAAAGTAAGATCTTTATAGGCTACTTTTAAATTTTTTTGTTTGTTTTGAGTTGGAGCCTCATTCTTGTCACCCAGGCTGGAATGCAGTGGCATGATCACGGCCACTGCAGGTTTGACCTGCAGGGCTCAGGTGATCCTTCTGCCTCAGCCTTCCAAGTAGCTGAAACTACAGACGCATGCCACCACCTCCAGCTAGTTTTTGTGATTTATTGTAGAGACGAGGTCTCACCAAGTTGCCCAGGCTGGTCTCGAACCCCCGGGCTTAGGCAATCCTCTGGCCTTGGCCGCCCAAAGTGCTGGAATTACAGGCTGAGCCACCACTCCCAGCCACATTTTTTGTTTTATTGATTGATTTTTAATTTTTGATGTCATTAGCTTAATAATCAACACATTCACATGTTTCAAATTTCAAAAGGCACAAAAGAACCCGTAGCAAAAAGTCCCTTCTCCTTCCTTGTCCCCCTG
Source organism: Carlito syrichta (assembly GCF_000164805.1). Taxonomy (NCBI): domain Eukaryota; kingdom Metazoa; phylum Chordata; class Mammalia; order Primates; family Tarsiidae; genus Carlito; species Carlito syrichta. Next base: position 375,036 of record NW_007249902.1, on the reverse strand, counting down.
CCACCCGATTTTCCTTCCAGGTTTTGTATGTATCCTTCCAGAGAGAGCCTGTGTATCTCCCCTAAAGCAGCAGTCTCCAACCTTCTTGGCATCAAGGACTGGTTTACTGGAAGACAATTTTCCCACAGACCAGGTGGGGGATGATTCAAGTACATTAAGTGTATTGTGCACTTTATTTCTAGATCTCTGTCATGCGCAGTTCACAATAGGGTTCACACTCTTTGAGACTCTAATGCCACCACAGGTGGCATGCAGGTGGTAATGTAAGCAATGAGAAGGGGCTACAAATACAGATGATACTTTACTTGCTCGCCTGCCACTCGCCTCCTGCTGTGCAACCTGGTTCCTAACAGACCACGGACTGGTACTGGTCTGTGACCCATGGTTTGGAGACTGCCTTAAAGGACTTGACAAAGGTCCAAAAAGATATCTATAAATTATTGGAGTATAGCTTGAATGCTGGCTGACTATACTATGTTAAGCTTGGGTACACTTTTGCCAAACACAGATCTACATTACTTTATCCCTACGACCCTGGGAAGTCTCTGTAATGGGAAATGGTCTTCTAGCTCAGACACCTGAGTTGTGCAATAATGTCAGTTACTTTTTCTCTTTAATTTTTCTTTCTTTTTTTTTTTCTGTAGAGATAGGATTCTACTATGTTGGCCAGGCTGGTCTCAAACTTCTGGTCTCAAGTGATCCTCTTGCCTCAGCCTCCCAAAGTGCTGAGATTACTGGCACAAGTTACTACGCTTGGCAACTTTTTCTTTTTGAGGCTTGGTTCCCTCATCTGTAAAATGCGGACCATGTCAACAGCCCCCTCAGAGGTTGCTGTGAGGATTAAGTGAGATGCATGAAAATATCCCAAGGAGGGTGTGTGATGGTTAATTGTGAGTGTCAAGTTAGCTTGACCATGGTATCCAATGATTGGGTCAAACATGAGTCTAGAGAATGCTGTGAAGGTTTTCTGCAGAAATGATTGACATCTACCATCAGTGGACTTTAAGTGGAGTACCCTGCATAATGTGGATGGTCTTCATTCAATTAGTCGAAGGCTTAGAGCAAAAACTGAAGTCTCCCAAAGAAGGAATTCTGCCTCAAGACCATAACATAGAAACCCTGCCCAAGTTTCTAATCTGTCCTGTGGATTTCAAACTCAAGACTGCAACATCTGCTCCTGCCGGAACTTCCAGGCAGCTGCATGCCCTACAGATTTTGAACTAGCCAGTTGCCCCAGTTGTGTGAGCCAGTTTCTGAAAATAAACTCTCTGTACATGTATTCTATTGTATCCTATTGATTCAGTTTCTCCAGAGAACACTGACTGTTACACGAGAGAAAACTGCATTTGAGGGGTGGTGCTTAAATAGATCGAGGTTTTCCTCCTGGCTCTCCCTCTGGCCAGCTAAGTAACCCTGGGCAAGACTCTTTTTTGGGAAGGTGGGGTGGGCGAGACTCTTGATACCAGAGCTTCTAGTTTCTCCACTGGACTTATGTCTCTTAAGGTTGCACAGAAGACAGACACTGTGAAATGACTTGCCAAGCATCTCACACATGCAGGTTACTACTACTTGGGTCTGCCTTCCTTTGAATGTTCACATATCCTTAAAGTCACCCTTTAGTGGCCCCAGACCCACACCTCCCTGGGGATGTCCCCTTCCCAGGCATTGATTCTTGGCTTAGTCTCTGCCTGTCAAGCCCCTAGTCAGAGGATGAAATCCAATCCAGCCTTGGGTTGTTGTCAAGGGACTGGGCACCCCCCTTAGGACTTAGTGGGCTAGGCATCCCAGCATAGGGTGGCAGAGGGAGGAGGCCAGGAGAAAGTGGGGGAGGAGCTTGTGGAGGTAGGAGCAAGGAGGGGAGGGGAATGAGAGAGGATGGGGGGCACATGCTAGGATGGGTTCCCAGGGGTCCAGTGCTGATTTGCTGGGTAGTCAGGTCAGGTTGCTCTGCAGATTGCAGACTGATTGCAGCAGATTAGCTGGGCCCTAAAAGGGGCCTCGTCAGAGCCCATGAATCCAGTGCTGAGTGTTCTGCTATTTCTCTTAACCCAGGAGAGAGCCAATCATACCAGGAGCAGAGCCGTGGGGAGGGAGGGGGAGAAGTGCTATGAATAACCTCCCTTCTTCGCTATCACAGAGTGTCAAAACACCACGCAATCCCGTTTCCACTTGTTCTGGCCTCTGCCTGGGATTTGCGGGCCGGCCTTGAGAGGGATGGAACTTTCCATAGTGTCTGAGGGGCTCCCCATGTGTCTTTCCACCCTACCCCATGCCCTCTGCTTCAGCACGCAGGCCTTCTCCTTCATACCACTTAACACACACTGAAATTATTCCATAAATAATTATTCACCCAAAACTGCTCTCTCCACTCGAATGTGCCACAAGATCAGGAAGCTTATCTTGTTTGCTTGCCCTTGTAGTGCCTGCCCTCAGAACAGGGAATGGGGGAAGGTGACACGGAATACCCCCCAAAATGTCCATTAAGGAACGGGGTAGGTAAACACCATTTACCGAGGACACTTTGTGCACCAGGCAAGGAGCACAGAGCTATACAGGAATAAATCAGCCACTCTTAATGATAGCTCTATGAAGGTATAAGAATCTTTATTTTGCTGATAAAAAAAATTTAAAAACCCAAGCTCAGAAAGGTCAAGTAACACGTTTGTGGTCACATAGTGAGAGCTGGGATTCAAATCTAGATTTGATTGACTCTAAACTATATGCTCTTGGCCAGGTACAGTGGCTCACACCTATAATCCCAGGACTCTGGGAGGCTGAGGCAAGAGGATCAGAAGTTTAACTCAGAAGTTTGAGACCAGCCTAAGCAACATAGTGGGACTTCGTCTCTACAGAAAAATAATAAATAAATACAGACATACATAAACGAACAAATAAATAAATAAATAAGCTGGGTGTGGTTGCACATGCTTGTAGTCCCAATTACTTAGGAAGCTGAGGCTGGAGGATTGCTTGAACCCAGGAGGTCAAAGACAGAGTGAGACTCCAACTGAAAAACATAAATAAATAAAACATATGCTGCTAATTACTATACCAGTGATCAAATATGCTTTTACTGAAGTGCCAGCATCAAGGAATTGGCAGTTGTTGTCAGGAACTCTTAGCTGTAAAGAATATTGAGACAATGTCTTGACTTAGTGGAGAAGAATGCTGAGATCAATTAGTAATGTCTGCCAAGGGTGAAGTAAAATGTCTAGCAGCACATGTGCCATCTATTTTCCATTCTTACACTATATCATATCCTCTGCCTAAAGATGTACAATAGGGGCAAAGACCAAAAAAAAGTGAGAAACTAGGAGGCAGAAATGCCTGACCTCTTTTCTGGCCCCAGTTTTCACCCCATGCTGCTGCACTTGTCTTATTATTATTATTATTATTTTGCAATGGCAACACATCTATCTACAAGTTTGTCTGGAGGGTAGAAGCAATCAGAAGTAGGAATGAACCTTGCAAAATCCTGGAAGTAAAGTCTGATATTTCTTCTTAAGCTGGCTTCCTGGTGCTTGAGGGACTCCTGGACACCAGATATTTCTTTGGGACTCCAACACTTCTTTGCAAAGGTGCTGTTATTATTTTCCTTTTGGTGACAGCAGGAACAGGGAATGGGGGGAGGTGACAGGCAGGCTGCTGAGCTGGGTTTTGGGGTTGGGGAATATTACACATAAGCCTTTATAATCCATTGATCATGAGACTATCATCATGTATTCACCCTGCCTGACAAAAGCCCAGGAAGTAGTACAGTAGACTGGTTAAGAGCAGGGCTTGCTGGGTTTAAGTCCCAATGTTACCGCTTCCTGTATAATTTTGGACAAGTTATTTAACCTCCTTGAGCCTTGGTTGCTTACTTAAAATAGCATCTATCTTAGGGGGCTGGCATGAGAATTAAATGGGACAGCTTGTAGAAGGAAACAGTTCAGCTCTGGCATACGGCAGGTGCTCAATGCTTGATACTGTCTGTGAGGAACCTATGTGCACATGTGAAAACTGGAAAACCAGAGCAGTGGTCTGAATTTGTTTGTGTTGCCCCAAATAGATACTTGATTTTTTGTTTGTTTTCCTAGTTTTTTGTTTGCATCTGGATGTTTTTGAATACCCAGCCTCAGTGTTTTTGGAGACGAGAAAGGCAGGGTCATTCAGACTTCTTCATTTCCTAGAAATAAACAGTCTGTAGTCCTTGTTGCTGCGGTTAGGTCTCTAATTAAACAAGGGGCGGGGTGGTAATCACCCCTCACACTGTGTGTTGGAAAACTGGATTTCGATGTTGTAAAGTTGGGCATTGCTTTTCCCACCCATCATGAAACACCCTGGTCCAGAACAGTCCTCCTTCTCCTCGTCTTCTGTAAGAAGCAGCTTAGATCCTGGCTACCCATGCTGATGGCTACCATTGATTGTTGGGCACTAATTGTATGCCAGGAACTTCGTGCTTTTTTGTCTTTTGAGACAGGGTCTTGCTCTGTTGTCCAGGTTTGAGTGCAGTAGCACAGTTATAACTCACTGCAGCCTTGAATTCCTGGTCTCAAGTGATCCTTCCGCCTCAGCCTTCCAAGTAGCTGAGACTACAGGAGCATACCACCACACATAGTTAATTTTTAAAAAATTTATAGAGATGGGAATCTCGACCATGTTCCGCAGGCTGGTCTTGAATTCTTGGCCTCAAGTGATCTTCCTGTCCCAGCCTCCCAAAGCACTGGGATAATAGATGTGAATTTTCACTCTTGATAGTCCTGTGAGGTAGCCACTATTACCACTCCTGCTTTGCAGATGGTGAGACTGCATGCAGTTCTATATGTTTGACTTACTTGTCCAAAGTCACACAGACAGGAAGTAGGAGAGCCAAGATTCAAACCCAGGTCAGTTCGGCCTCAGCCTCCCTCCTCAGCACTTAGTCACACTATCTCACAGGAACTCTGGCTTAATGGAGAATCTGTTAGGCAGGGGGTGAATGCAGGTTTATAAATGAGGGGTTGTGAGGAGAGTGGTGGGAAGGGTCTTAGCCATGGTTCTCAAGCCTAGCTGCCCAGCGGAATCACCTGAGGAGTGTTCATGAAATAGAGATGTCCGGTCCCCACCCCTAAAGATTTGATGCCCTCGATTTAGGATGGAACCAGAGCTTTCCAAGTGATTCTGATAGGTTTCTCGGCTTGAGAACCACTGGGGCAGAAGAAGAAGGTTGAGGGGAATTTAGTAAATTCCTTGTGGCTAGGAGCTTCTTGGTTCCCTCCTCGGAAGCGCTGATTCACATTCCAGGTGGTGTGCTTTTATCTCCGCGTCTCCACTTGCAGCGTGGGCAACTGAGCTTGACAACACTGCAGGGTGTTGGGGGAATAAACAGCTTGTAATGTGCCATTTAAATGGGAAACACTGGGAAGGTGTTCCTGGCACTTGAAGTGCCCCCATTTTGGTGTCAGTGTGGGGGTACTCTGGGCCACATCCTTAACAACCCTGAATCATCAGTGACCACTGGGTGGCAAGTGGTTGGTCCCAAGGGGTCAGGGTGTGAGGGATCTGCCCACACAGCTGGGGTTAGCTAGGGAACTCTGGTGGCCCCATCTGTGGGCTGAGAAACAGTATGAGCTGATGCATAATTAGAACCATTACCTGGCTCTCGATGTGGAGAATGAGATTTGTCGCTCCCGCTCACTGAGGAAATATGAAACAGTAAACATGCTTCCCGTTATGGATGGGGCTAAACACAACATTAAGTTGAATGCTAATGGCTGCCTCCTGCTCCCTGCAAGCATTTCACCGTGGCAACCAGCAGGTGCCCTTTGCCTACCTTCTCTTTCATCTTCCCATAATTCTCTTCTGCCGTGGTGTTTTGGATGATAATGGGCACAAGCCTGAAATAGTACTTAGAAAAAGAATTAGAATGGAACAACAAAAAAGCAAATTGGGCTGGAGTAGGTTTCCAGTTCTTCACAGTAGTTGCATGGAGGATGTAACAATCTCAGGTATTAGGAACAGGTTGAGACACTGAGGGGAACATTTTTGTTTTTTGAGTTGGAGTCTTACTCCATCACCCAGGCTGGAGTGCAGCGGCATACTCACAGCCATCCCAGTGTCGACCTGCTGGGCTCCAGCGATCCTTCCGCCTCAGTCTTCCAAGTAGCTGGAAATAAGGCCCGCACTACCATGCCCAGATAATTTTTGATTTATTGTAGAGACGAGGTTTCGTCAAGTTGCCCGGGCTGGTCTTGAATCCCTTGGGCTCAAGCAATCCACTTGTCTCGGCCTCCCAAAGTACTGGGATTACAAGCTGAGCCCCTGAGCCCGGCCATGTGAACATCTTTAATTGATATGTGTATCTTAAATATACTGCATACCAAAGGCATAAAACATGACTTCTGAAGCTCAGCGACTAAGTTGTGGAAACGACATAACTTAGAGTTTAACAATAGGAAGTCACGAGTTTGACATACTTGTATATAAATCCTTCCCTGTTGTCTAAAAGCTTTGTGACCTTGGATGGGTAACTTTTCCTCTCTGTGCCTGTTTTCTCATCTGTAAATTGTGGATAATAATAATAGCCACAGCCTCACAGGGCTATGGAGTAGGGGTGGGGGGGGGGCGATGTGCTTTATGAAAAATGGGTATAACCTCTTATCAACAGGGTGCCTGAATGAAACGTAATTGTACACCTAACCCTTAACTGTACCCCACATAACCATAATAAAAA
>NW_007249902.1:344080-368303 GCF_000164805.1 Carlito syrichta | reverse complement strand
AAAAAAAAAAAAAAAGGGTATAAAGCTCTTAGTACAGTGCCTGGCACGGAGTAGATCCTCAATAATCAGCAGCCATTCTGATGACGGTGGTGTGATTAACAACTTGCTGGGTGACTTTAGGCCAATAACTTCCCTGAGCTTCAAACCCTTCATCTCTAAAAGGCAAGCTAATCACAATACCCGAGTCATTTATTGAAGGCTCTCGATAAGAATTAAATGATGAAAAGTACTTGGCACAGGGTTTGGCACATAATAAGAGTTCAAGGAGAACTTACTGAATGAAAGAAAAAAATGAATGCTACACCGGCCAAAGGAGTTCAATCATCAAACTCAACGCATTTTATATGCGACACAGAGGGAGAGAAATACTAACAGCCCTGGATTCTTTGTCAGCTACATTTTTTAGCAGCAAAAGACCTTGCATTGCTTCCTTTTACTCCTTGTGTTCGTTCCTTCCAGCCCTTATCAAGACTGTGCTCTGGAAAGGAGAAAACACAATGCTGACATACATAAATGAGATCCCAGTGTCACAAGGAGCACTGAGGACGGTCTTGGCCAGGAAGAGCTGCAAATAACTCAGTCAACAACCAGTGCACCTTGGTTCAGCCCTGAAGCTGGTCAGTGTGTCCTCCTCAGTCCAAGTGGTCAGTGTCTTCACCTTGAGCCCTACACCCTCCTTCAGTTCTCCAGGTCAGTTCTCCAGGACAGTGACTCATTCTCTGATACTGCCTCTCCCTCCTCTGCCAAGCTCTTGCTTCCCTTCAAGCTCTCCCTGGGAGAAGATAATTTGGTAAACCAGTCACTGAGATAAGTGCTTAGTCAGCCACTCTCATGGGGCTCGTGGAAATGTCTTTTAAATAGAATTTATGTTTTTAATTTATAATTATAAAAGTGATACATGTTTATTCTAGAAGACTTGGGGAAAAAATTGGGGAAAAGAAAACAGGCATGCAGAGGGGGGAAAAAATCTCAAAACCCAGGTCACAGGCAAATTAAACCAGAATTTCTAGCGGTGAGATTCTTACAGTAGGATAGTTTTTTCAAGTTCCCGAGGTGATTCCAAAGTGCACGCAAGGTTTAACCATCAGCTTATATACCCATCAATAATACTTTTAAGTATCTCCCTAACTTTTTATTTTGACATTCAGATTGTACTGTACATAGTATTTGACATCTGATTTTTGTTTTGTCTAACAATATATTTTGACCATCTTCCCCTTCATTAAATATTCTTTGAAAACATGATTTTTAAAAATTGCTATGTAATTTTCCATCTTATAAATGCACATAATTTTTTTAGCCAGCAATCTATTATTAAACATCTTTCTAAAATTTTGTCAGTTGGAATAATAGTGGGATGTATTTCTATCTCTGAACATTTACTTAGTTGATACTTACATAACATTTAATTATATATTGGGCACTATTCAAAGGCGTTTCATTTAATCCTTACAACCAGCCTCTGAGGTTGGAGTTAATACGATTCCATTTTAGAGATGGGAAAACCAAGGGTCAAAGAGGCTAAATCACATGACTGGTAAATGATGGAGCCAGTCCATGCTCTGGAACGAAAATTACTGGGCAGAAAAATATGAACATTTTCAAGCTTTTGAAATACACTGCCAAATGACCTACTAGAAAGGTTGTAATAATTTACTTCCTTACTAGCAGCAAATGTGAGATAGTGCAGAGGTCTTCGAATTTGAAAAAAAATTCCATAGACTATTGGAACTTATCAGTTAAAATCTCTCCTTGTTGCAGGTCTACTACACATGTAAAGAAAACATTTTAGAGTAGGGTTTTAAAAATGATATTCCTTGAATTTGAGGGGCCTAATAAATGCATTGGTTTATTTAAAATAATGATTATCTTATAAATGAGAGTTGACTTTACATCACAATAAAACCCTTGCATCATAACAAAACAGTTGGGTAGTGTGGCTTTATAGTTTGTAAGTGATGTTCCCAGCATCAGACAGAGTATTATTTTGGGGGAGGTAGAGAAGGGGGGCTGCCCAGAAATCTTCAGTTTGTGCCACACTGAGACCTCCTTCGTGGGATACACTTAAGACTGTTCCTGAGTATTGCCCCTCTCCAGTTCCTGTTTCCTTCACACTCCTCTTTTTGGAAGGATGATTTTGGTCAGACAGAGACAAAAAAAGACAGACACTCCCCAGTGCCGTGGTTCATGGAAGAGGTGCTGTCAGAGGAGAGGTGGCGTCGTCAGAAAAAGACACGTTGGGCTGCTGATGTTGTACTGAGGGGCCCAAATCCTCTCCCTTGAAGAAATCTGATTCTACTTCCTCCTGCTGCTCATGAGAGTTAATGAAACTGGTTTCCTGGGAAACTTCAAGGGTGGGCAAAGAAGCCCAAAAGGCCAAGAGGACAAGGAACTCCAGGAAATAGGAGAAGACAGGCAAGAGAGAAGGGAATCCCAGAAGTCTACTGAGAAGTTCCTGATGGGCTGATGTGTCTCATTGAGAAACACACAAAACTCTGTGCACCACCCCCTGGTTTCCATATATGTGTCTAATCTAATAGTTAACTTGGTTATTAATTCTCTCTCTCTCTCTTTATTTATTTACTTATTTTGGAGACAGTCTTCTCTGTTGCCCAGGTCTGAGTGCAATGGCACAATCATAGCTCACTGTCAAGTTCTCTTGCCAGAAAACTGGGAGTGATCCTCTCACCTTGGCCTCCTCCCCTCCTCTCCTCATCTCTCTCTTTCTCTCTCTCTCTCTCCCCTTCTCCTCTGTTTTTCTCTCTCCTCTCTCTCTCTCCCCCTGTCTCTGTCTCTCTCTCTCCCTCCCTTCTCTTCATTCCCTCTCTCTCTCTCTCTCTCTCTCCTCTTCTCTGGACTTGCCTCATTCTCTGCTACTTGTGAATGGCTCCACTCACATGGCCAGGAGAGAAATCTTCCTTAGTTTCATGTGGAGTGCCAAGAAAGAGAAACATTTTTGCCTGGGTCATTGCTGGTCTGGGTTGATGAGGCTGGGGGCTGTATATGCCTGTTTCTTGCAGCTTCACAAACCTAGTGGAGGGAGGTCAGCTTTCCCAGCACTGTACATCAATCCCAGGGAGATGGACTGGCTGTCTTGGCTTGAATCATATCCGGTCAGCTGACTACTGGACCCAGAGGAATGAAGTATCCCAAGTGGCCAGATCATTATTGGTAGGGCAACCCATGTAGCCAGGGATGGCATCTCCTGCCTGAAGAAAAGAGTGGAAAAGGAGTGCATCAGGAAATACCAAGTCCACTAAGATCCCTGTCATAGTTCAGACTCATGTTTTCCCAGTCAAATTAATTTGGATTTTTACGTCTGCCATTAACAGCATGTGCTTTCTAGCTCTTTTCTCTCTGCAAATAAGATAAACATGCATTTTTAAATTAAAGTCTGATTTTTAAAAGCCTTTCTTTTCAGTCATAGCATGTAGATATCATCACATTCATGTGAAACTTCTCAAATGAATAGGTCTACTTTTGAAGTCTCCATTTCTCTGCCAATTACTTGCTATAAACCCTGTTAGGTATGGGATCTGGGCACACTCCTCTCGCGGGGTTGCTGAGTATATCACGTCTTGACCACGTTCTTGGCGGCGTCCCGTGATGGGTGATCTGACTCTCTGGCGCCATCTCCATTTTGGGAGCAAAAAAATGTCCTCATAAAGGACCCAGAAAAACTGTTTTCCTTCCTGGCATTTCTGCCCTTGTGGGCTGTCTGGTTTTGTTCCCCATCTATAAATAGAGAAGGGACTCATTGTTCGCCCCTCCACCTTTCAACAGGGCTATAATTTGCCTCTGGAAGGCAGATGGGACTTGTGGGAAGAACGCAATGCTTTGGAATCAGGCAGACTTAGGTTCACATCCCAGCTCCACGCTTAGGGGCCCTGGAGCCATCAGTGAGATTTCTTTTTATGTTTCTGTACCTCCTCTGGGCATCAGTTCCCTCTCCTGCAAATGGAGGGAAACAGCAATGCCTGTCTCACAAGATAGCTGTACAGCTTCATAGTTGTGGATTCTCACCCTCCCACAAAGCTGTTTGGTTTGTCCTCTGTCACCTTGGATATTAACTCCGTGCTGACTCAGCACTTCTCTATGTCTTATAGAAATTCCCAGTCCATTAAATATTTTTAAACATATTAATGTCTTCTGTATTCTAAAGAAGCTGGCCCTTAGAAACAATCCTAAAACTAACTGCTCTTTGGTAAAGACCTTCCCTACTTTTCCTTTGGATAACAATAGCCTTTTCCTGTATTCTTCCTGGTGTAATAGACATCTCCCCCTGCCTTTTCCCCTCTGTTCTGTTTGGATCTGCCCCATTTCCCATGAAAAGGACACGTTCCATTCTTGGAGAAACTGTTCTTTGACACCATAGGGTTCTGGTAGGCCAAGGGATGTCCTGTGACCAAGGCTTGACCAACTGTGAGAGCTCAAGCCTCTTGCCACAGTGATTAGCTGAAGGGTGGCCACTGAGTTTGGTTTATTGGTGTCCTTCTCTTGAATTTTATATATAGGCCCTGGGAGAGAGAAATCCTCTTTTCTTTGGGAGTTGCTAATCTGGGTTGATGGAGCCTGCAGCTGCCCATGCTGGGTCTCCTGTTGTGAGGATAAAGCTCTTCCATGTTAGGAAAGAATGAGCCCAAGGCATGGAAAGAAAGAGAGGTCTAAGGCATGGAGAAAGATGGGCTGGGGGAGGAGAGAGAACATCATCATTTGATTTCCTGAGGACAGCTCTAGTCCTGGTTTCATAGATAGGAGCCAGTTGAGGGGCCTAATAGATGCATTGGTTTGTTTACAGTAACGATCACCTTATAAATGAGAGTTGGGTTTACATTACAACAAAACCCTGACAGCTAGTCTAAGTAGCTAATAAGGAACAGAGTCATATATTGAATTCCTACTCAGAGCACAAAGATCTGGGGTTACAAAGTGTATCACCAAGTGTATCACTAGGACCTAGTCTAGAACTTGGCATGTGTATTTGGAGAATAAAGGAAGGCATGAGCGAGGATCTGACTGGTTCAGTGGCAGTCACCATCAGGAGAGAATCTTCCTGGCTAGACACTAGCTTCCATGTGGGCTACATCCTGTCTATCTTACCCACAGCCAGGTCAGCTGTGGTAGGGAGCCATGGAGCGAAAAATAGCCTCTTTTGCATAAAGTTTTCCTTACATTTGACTGGGAGTATGGCTGGCATTCTGAGTCTCATGAAGGGGACAGAATAACAGATGAGCACTGAACTGGGCTTGCTCAGACCATGTGAGTCCTCCCATTAAAGCCCACAGTGAAGGGTTATGTGCACTATTGAGGGAGTGCCAGAAAAACCCAAGGTCCTCCTGTCCTGCTGAGGGTCTCCCTTGAGCTTCTCTTCCAGAGGAGAGCCATGACCCTCACCAAGGGGGTGGATTCTGGGAAACTGTGGGATCCTGGAGCAAATGCCAGAAGAGGGACTGACTCCAAAGTGACTGCCAGGACCTGCTGATGAGAAACATTCCCCGGGCTGTGGGGAGGTCAGCCACTGGGTAACACAGCCTCTGCTGGGGATAAGAGCTCGGGAAAGAAATAATACTCTGGTGTCAGCCTAGCTCTGGCTTTGTCCCCAGGCCTTGTTCCCACTGTAAGATGACGCAGAGTAGGAGGGGGCTCTCACCTCCTCCTTGAGGCTCCAGGGAAGAAAGCATCTACTCTCAGACTTAAGCAGTGATCTGCTAGGCTACAGGGAGTATGAGGAAGGCAAACCAAGCCCTTTGGGACTGCTGAGAAGGGCAGGATCTGGTGTTGGGTCTTCCAGGACTTGGCTTTGGGAGACTGGCATTTGAAGTTGATTATAACCTTGGCCTGTCTACATGGCAACAGAATTGAATGGGAGGCAGTGAGCTGTGCCTGGAGGAGCACTGGATTGAGATCTAGAGGTATAGGGGTTAGCTCCAGGTCTCTCTCTAAGCCTTTGCCCCTCTGGGCTTCAGGTTCCTTAATGGTAAGTTGAGAAGGGTGTCAGGCCACATGTCCTTGGAGGTTCCTGCCATCCTGAGTAATCCATACCTCCTATCAAATGATTGCTCTAAATTCACTTGCTTTATGGAGATAAACAATATAGAAAAGGTGGGGATCAAAGTTGACTTATTTATAGGCAATAGAAGATGCATGAGAGACTTAATCTGTTACTGAAATGCCAGGGGTTCCATGCCAAGTCTCACTGCTTGCTGTACAAAAAGTCAATCACTGAGACAACCAGGATTGCCAGGGAAGAAGGTATTTTATTTGGGTAATATCAACTAAGAACTGGAGATCAGTCTCAAATCTGTCTCCCCTTACAGACTAAAATTAGGGGTTTATATAGTAAGGGGAGGAATATAACTTTGTTGGGGGGCAGGAATTAGGAAGGAGTAAACAAGCAATTGTGTTGAGTGAGGGATCTGCCATCTCATTGTCTAGATGTGGTGTTCTGATGAGTTTCAGTCCCTTGCCTAAGGGTTGGTTTCTTGAGGAAGGAACATAGATAAGACAAATGTACATTTGTCTTAAGTTTTAAGACTGGGTCAGTTTCTATGGTTATTCAAGAAGTCCCATAAATATCAGTTATATGGGAAAATCAGGCCGATTTCAATTCCAAATAGAACAACAAAAGTAAGAATCATTGTGATAATGACAATTAAAAAAAAAAAACTCTTTCAAAATACTTACTATAAGCCAGGCACTATATTAAGGATTTTATGTATTTTGCCTTATTTAATTATTTACAACATTCCTCTGGAGCAGATGTTATGATGTCTGTTTGGGAGATGAAACTATTGAGGCAGAGAGGTTCAGTTACTTGCTTAACATCTCGCTGTTAAAACATGGCAAATCTGGGATTTGAACCCAGGGTCCTCTTGATTCTAAAACACATAATCTTGTCCACTCTCTATCAGGTAGAAGAGGGGTGCTTTCTACTTTTTTCTGTGAAATCATCGACACACAGAGGCAGTAGCTGTCTACCACCACAGCCTGCCTAGCAGACAGGATGACTGTTTCTCAGGTGTTAGTGCATCCTAAACCCTCAGGGATGTAACCTCAGATTGCTTTTCCAACCTCCTCTTTCACCATTCTCCATCACCACCACCAAACTCTTGCTCCTTCTCCACTCACTGTTTTTCCATGGGACACACTCCTCCATACCTCAGGGATTCTGGACATGCTAGTCCTCATTCTTGAAACTCTGGTCCTCTCTCTTACTTCCGGCACATTCTCACCCAGGTGAAGTTCAGATGCCATCTCCTTTTGGAAGGTGTTCTCTGATTTCCAAATGGTTACCCACAACACACTTTTGTTTCTGTCAAAACATGTATCATGTTCTGTAATTATTTATTTTGGTCAACTTTCATTCAATAAATATTTGCTAAGACACTGTGCTTGACACTGTGATAAATGCTTGTGAATTGTGCATTTTCTCTTGCCCACTTTTCCTGTCTGCTAGACACCCAACACACAATCAAACTCACATTTTAATTAATCAGTATTTATTTTACAAAGTAGTGTCTTATTTTCCAGAATCCCAGGTAATTGACAAAGCCTGGTCCATAGAAGATGCTCGATAGCTATGTGATGAGTAGATCTGTGACCCAGCACTTTTCCCATATTGAATAACTGCCTGTTTTTTCCCTTCCATCCTCTACAAGATTCTTAGACTCTTATGGACAGCAGTTTGGTCTTATTTTGCTTTTGTCCCCATTGCTTGACACAGAGGAGGAATTTAATATGTATTTGTTGAACGAATGATTAGTGAGAAGTGTGAATTCTGGGGAATGAATATGCTAATTCTACAAGCATGGGCCAAGTACTCATGCTGTGTGCCATGTGCTGAGATCTTTTCTTGGGTGGGCACCATGAAGAGCAAATATCATGTAGACCTCATGTCTTCAAGGTCTTGAGTGTCCCATAACTGAGCTTGTGCACACAAAGTAGTAAGAAAAAGATTCATCAGAGGAAGAGTCCACACAAAGTAGTAAGAAAAAGATTAATCAGAGGGAGAGTCCAGGGCATCAACCAGACACCCACCCTGTCCAGAATCACTGCCAGTGCCTGGCTCTGTTCTCAGCCTCCTGTGGCTCTGATTCCCATCACTCTCTTCTCTTAGAGGGTTCACTGAGAGACAAGGGAAGGCAGTGATACATAGGCTGGGGTCTCAAACCTGTGAACGTGACCTGAGTTCTCGCAGAGACGAGCACTCCCTCTAATTGAATGTGAATTAAAGGAGAAAGGAGGACTGGGACTGTTCCCATGCTCAGAATCATTGTTCTTTGACTGGAAGGGGCTACAACTGGCCATTGGGCTGGGTCCTAGTCTTCTGTCCACAGAAATCACTGAAGTGGGGTGGGAAATATGTTAACACTAAGCCCCAGATTTCTCTCTTAGAGAGAGAACTGTCTTGAAACCCTAGTGCTAAGTTGGTAGAAGACAAAGTGATAAAGAGAGAACAGATGTTTTTACACAAAGTAGGGGAATTTGAGTGGGAGGATTTAAAGGAAGAGAGGAATAGAGGAGAAGACCTAGCAGGAAGAAACTAGAACTTAGAATTTGTGTTGGTAAAACTTTTAAGAACAAGGATATCTAATTATTGAGTGTACATTTTTGTGTGTGTGAGTGCCGTAAATTTTCTCTTCAGTAAAGACTCCTGTATGTACACACATGCACACACACATACACACACACACGCACTCCTTATATAAGTGGGCTTTAGTCGGGGGGAGAGCAGAGATAAATTGAGGAACAGTGATGAGTTTCTTGTTTGTACTGGCAAGGGTAACTCACACAGTATAGTGAGACCATCCACAAACTGAAATAGTTCATTGCTGTTAAGCAGAACAAGACAAGGGTTAATAAGAATTCTCTAGAAGGGTAAGCAGGAATGAGGATTGTCCATCATATGTAGATTGGGGTCTCAAACCAGTTTTTATTTGACTCTCAACAGAACAGAGGCATTCACTAGGGTTCTTTGGTTGTCAGTACCAGAAATAGACTCTGGCTAAGAAGCCAACAAAAGATTCTGTTAGGAGGATTCTGGAGACTCATAGAACTGAAGGGAAAGTTGAACAGTCCAATCTTGATGGGCAGGAACTATGGACCTCACTTCTCAGTGACCCTATGGAGATGAATCAGCCCAGCTTTTGCCATGCTAAAAAGGCCTCCACCAAGATCAGATTTCAGGAAGAGAAGTTCTGTGGCCTGAGTCTAGATCACATCCCAATGCCTCTTGGCTGAGGTAGCATGGGGTAGGGCTGTGACTATGGACCCTCTTCTCAGGACCACGTGGGAGAATAAGGGGAAGCTGACAAAGAAAGAAAAGGTAATACTTTTGCCAAAACTTGGAGGGAGGAATTCTGGGCGAGCAGAAATAACAGACATTCTCGCTCACAGAGTGCCCCATCTGAGATGTTGTTGCTAATATATGCGCGTGAAACAGGTGAGAAGACCCCCACCCTCACCCCTGCAATTAATTTCACAATGAGCCTGTGGTTAGAACTGGGCGATGCTGCAGCATGTGCCTGGCAGGTGGGGGAGGAAAGAGTGGGGTTGAGAATCCAGTCCCCCATTTTGCAGCACTGGCCCCTTCCCCCACACCAACCTATTTTTCCTGGTTCTCCCATACCTCCAAACTTTTGCCTTAACTGGGCCCTCTGCCTGGAATTTCCTCTTCTTTTTTTGTTACCTGTTTATTCATTCTTTTCTTTGGGACTTAAGAATATTCCTTAAAAGAAGTCTTTTCTGCTCTTTTTCCTCCCCATGGATTGGGTCTTCTGTGTAGACCCTTATTTTATTTCATCTTTAAAATGTAAAATTGCTTGTAAAAATGGTTAACACAAGCATGTGGTGAAAAGTTCAAGCATGCAGAAAGATAGAAAGAGAAAAGTAGGACTTCCCTTTGCTCCTAGCCCCAGCTTGCTTCTCTAAGGCCCACTGTTTCCCGAGTCTCCTTCCAGAACGAACACATGCACACACACAAATCCACAATTGTCTAAGGGCCTACCTCCCCACATTCTGAGCCCTCTGAGGACAGGGCCTCCTTGTTTGTCTCTGAGGCTACTGGCACCTAGGACAGCCTGGCCCCCTGCACGAGTTCAGCCATTTTCTGCTAAGAGCCATGATCTTGCACAAGGAGAATGGGAGGGAGGTGGGAGGGATTCTGTCTGAGATCACTTGGTGCTGTGTTCTATGATCTACGAGCTGCTTTTAATTTCCTGTGCTCGCCGCCGGCCGCCTGATGAAATGAAGCAGATAAGAGGGCTTCAGATCCAGCCCTGCCAGGGCTGGGGCTTGTTTGCTTGCTGCAAGGTTATAACCCCTAGACCTTGAAGAGAGAAGAGCTGAGTGCCCTCCCCCAAACCTAACTCCCTCCATCCTCCATCTGGGTGTGGGAAGAGGCAGAAATGAGGTGGCTTGGTGACTTGTGGTTCTTAGGCCGATGGTTCTGAGTTCACCGCTTGGGCTTTGGGGTCAGACGGAGGTGGTTTAGGGTTTTACCTCTGTCACCTCCTGGCTATATGACTTTAAGTCAAGTTGCCTTAACTTTCTGGGCCTCAGGTTCCTCAACTGTAAATGGGGGATATTAGTAGAATTTACTTCATCGAGTTCTTATGAGGGTTCAAAGAGAATAAATTCAGGCCAGCTGCGGTGCCTCAAGCCTATAATCCCAGTACTTTGGGAGACTGAGGCGGGAGAATTGCCTGAATTTAGGGGTTCAAGACCAATTTGGGTGACTAGGTGAGACCTCGTCTCTACAATCAATCAAACAATAAGCTGAGCATGGTGGTGTGTGCCTATAGTTCCAGCTACTTGGAAGGCTGAGGCGGGAGGATTGCCTGCGGCCAGCAGGTCAAGGCTGCGGTGGCCGTGAGTGTGCCACTACACACCAGTCTGGGTGACAGAGTGAGAGTCAAACTCAAAAACCAAAGACAATGAATTCAATCTGCGGTGAGATGCCTGGAACCTAATTCATGTGGCAGGTGTCATTGTTCCATCAAGTTGTCATGAGGTCACCAGGATCAACTCTCAGCACAGTGGTCCTGTTGGGGACCTTGTCTTCCATCTTCTTTCCATTCACTGCTCCTTTTCACCTGCAGGTACTGAATAGTCTTGCTTTTCCTCATCTCTCCTGGTATGGACAATAACGCCTTTACTACTGCGGCTGCCATAACTGTTGCAGTCACCCCCTCTTCCTCCCACTGATTCCATGTCAACTTTGGGCCAGGCATTGTGTCTTTCACATGGGTGTGTCAGTTAATCTTTACAGTCACCATTATCCCCACTTTGTAGCTAAGGAAACAGAGTCATGGAGGGTCTCCCCCCAGATGACAGAGTGAAAAATGAAAGCCAGCAGGTTCATGGTCATTCATACTATGAGACAGAGACTTAATGCCTTATTGCCATCATAGGGCTTACATTTTCAAAGTGGTCTTTAAGAGGAGCTCAGAGCATGGCCAGGTGCCGTGAATCATGCTTGCAATCTCAGCACTTTGGGAGGCCAAGGCAGGAAGATTGCATGACATCCAGGAGTTTGAAACCAACCTGGGCAACATAGGGGTACCTTGTCTCTACAAAAAATTAAAAATAAATAAAAGGAGGTCAGAGCCTAGTCCAAAGGAATGAGTTGATCATAGGAGCAAGTCAAGTTTCCTCCACAGGTTTGGGGAAAAGGACATTTTGTTGGGGGACGAGAAATGCCTTCCTACTACCCATACACAAATAAAACAAAGGTCACTGCCTACTCCATCGAAAATTAAGATTAGCTCTGGATGTGTCTAGGAGAGAACAGCGCCAAATTCCTTGCTGTTTCACAAAACAGGAAACAGAGTGGGCATTCCCTCAAAATTCAACTTCCTGAGGCATGGGATGGTTTAACAAACCCAAACTCTCTCCCAGACCCAAGATCTAAAGAAAACTAAAGGCCTTGCCCAACTTCAATGGGTGCTGAGACTTCATCCTCCTGAAGAACCACTGGGCTTCCTACTACCAGCAGGTGTCTCTGGTGGCTACCGGCCCACCTGGCGCTTGGCGGGCATTAGAGACGGGGAAAGGACAAATCAAGAGGGTAGGGGCTGGAGACTGGCCTCAACTTGACACACGGGCTTTAGCTCCACGGGCTCTTTGAGGGTAGCCATCTCCATTCGTTTGACAGAGAGGGCACTCAGGAATGGGAGGTGACCAGGCTTAGCTTCCACATCCGTAGTCAGTGACCTAACTTGCCCAGAATTTAGTGCACCTGAAGACAGGTCTTCATGACATGAAATAATCGGAGGAAATAATCAGAGTGCTGGGTATTTTTACAGCGCATGTCATCAATAAGCAAGGGCTTCAACTTCCCTTCTGCTTTCCCCTCCCTCTCTTGACCTTCCGTCTCTGCATCCCCGTTCATCTCTCCCTCCTCCCTTTCCTATTTGGTCTTCACAGCAACGGGGTGAGATTCCAACATTTTAAAGACGAGTGGCTGAGGCTTGGAGAGAGGACATAACATGGCGGAAGTCACACCAAGGTGAGTGGCATGGGAAAGAGTGAGACGCCATCAACTGCCTTCCTCAGACGCTCCAGGTCTTAGGGGGGCAGTCCTGGATCTGTTACCAATTAGCTGGAAGTCCTGGAGCATGTCACTTTCCTTCCCCGGGCCTCTGTTTCCTTGTGTGTAAATAGGACCGTGACAATAACTACTTGACAGGGTGATGACTCAAGTATATCAAGTTCTTATCAGAGTGCCTGGTATTTAACAAGTAATGGTATTCACCAAGGTAATGGTCACCTTTAGGGCCTACACCCTGACAATCCTAAACATTGTTATATAGATGGATTCACTCTAGCTGATGTCATGTTTTGGGCTTGAGCTTGTTTTTTGCTTTGCTATGTCAAAGATCTATATTGCAGCACAAAATTTTTAAAAATCTGATTTTCATTTGTCAAAGATGTCAATACCCAGTTCTGGCAACTATGTGGTAAAATGGGAAATGGGTTGCTGCATTCAGACAGTGCCATCCAGGGCCGCCAAACAGCCCCAAGAGTTGAACCAAGAGATGGGACTAGCTCTCACATGCCACTGGGGGGATGCAACTTGGTTTGAACTTTGGGGAGGCCAGCTTTGGAGTAGTAGCTTTAGATGCTCAACTTATGGAAAAGCAGGAGAAGCAAAGTTCCAGTATGTAAAGGTGACAAGAAGTGAGCTGTAGCGATTTGGATAATGCGGTAAGCCTTTTTCAGGGCATGGCACTAAAACAGAAGAAAGGAACTGAAAATACCTCATCCTTGTGTGGTCACGTGGAGAAGGGGCGGTTCAGACTATAGAGTTTTTTTTATTTTGTTTTGTTTGTTTGTTTGAGTCACTCTGATATCCATAAAGAAATAAATCACAGCTCATGGCAGCCTCGACCTCTTAGGCTCAGGTCATCCTTTCGCCTCAACCTCCTCAGTAACTGGGACTACAGGTGTGTGCAACCTCTCCTGGCTAATTTTTTGTAGAATGAGGTCTCACTATGTTGCCCAGGCTACTTTCAAATTCCTGGGTTCAAGCAATCTTCCTGCCTCGGCCTCTCAAAGTACTGGGTTTATAGGCGTGAGCCACCATACCTGGCCTCAGACTATTGTTAACTGCACATTAAATAGAACAGTGACTCCCGAAAACTGGAAACCTTAAAAACAGCCTGCCAGCCCTTCATGGATAACTCCCAGACCTCCCAAACTTACCTGCATTCTTGAATCTACCCTACCCTAATAAACATATTGCTTCCTGCCCATCCATTGAACCCACCTTTATTGGCTTCATGAGGATGTTGAGCACATCTTCCTCTCAGGGCTGCTGTGTGCAACAAAACAGAGCCCTCAGTCCCAAAGTGTTAGTACATAGTACATGCTCAAAACTGGTAGCATGTACTTATGGGAGGGGCTTCTTGGACCAGATTCCTTGGATATTCCTTTGATACTCACAAGAAGACAAGAGAACTGTCCTCATTTGCTCATTAGTAGCCTTCTTTATTACCTATGTAGTCCTGGGTAAGATACTTGGCACCTCTGAGCCTCGTTTTGTTATCTGTGAAATGGGAATAATAATAGTTGCTCTCATAAGATAGTTCTGAGTATTAATTGAGATAGTGCATAAAGCACTTGGCATGATACCTGTCACATAGTAGGTGCTCAACACATAGTTGCTGGCAGTTCTTGTTATAATTATTGCATCTTGCTGCCTCTCTGGGAGGTGGGTGACTTCCACAAACTCCCATGTCTAATGTCATCCACTTGTTTGGCTGCTGCAGTCTGCTCACCTCTGGAGTGAGGACTAGACTCCAATACCCTCTATCTAGCAAGGAAAATCATGACAGGCACACAGGGAGCTTTTCCTCTCGCTCTCGCTTTCTCTCATTGTTGTTTTGGAGTTGGGCACTGGGCACCTTTTATAGATGAGGCCATTGCCACAGCAAAACTGGGACACCATGTGTAGAGTGACTGACTCCAGGTTCTTCACCTCACTGTTGACTTTGGCACTGGGGATTCTGGAGGGGGGCTGCCATGGTTGCATTCTTCAGGGCAGCACAGAGAAGAGAAAACAGTGCGGCACTTGCCAATTTCCTTGAGCTCCAAGGGAAAGAAACAGAAACAAGTAACATGAGTAGCATCAGGAAAATGAGATTGGAACTGTGTTGGAACATGCTGGACACCTTTTGAGGCGTGCTTCAGGGACAATAAGTTATTCCTGTTTGCCTGTTTAGGGTTTTTTTTTTAAATGCTGGGTGCAGTGTGTGAGTAAAGGCAGGTTGAATCTCATGGTGGAGGTGACAGGGCACCTGGGGGAGAGGCCAGATCTTGGGAAGACTAGAAAGAGAAGGTGGTGATGTCTACAGTAAACTCTGAAAGTTTTCCTGTGTTCTAGGGGAGATACCCTCTCTCCACCTTCTTATTCAGCTTTCAGTGATGTCTGAATGATCTCCAATGTTTTGAGAATTGAGGGGTTTTGGGGGGAGTGTGGCAGAGTGCTGAATGTAAACTCAAGGTTGGTATTAAGCACAAGCAGAGGTGGCTGAAGGGAGCATGAACACATCGATCACCACTGGATACAAATGCAGTGGCTGCTTATTTACGTAGATCTCACCTTCCACCTGAAATAAGAACATGTTCTATGAAGAATGTCCCCAGTTTTGTATTCGTGTGCATTAATAAGAAACACCAGTTGGCATAAACCTCTCCTACTCCCACCCTGACCCCTCAAGAAAGAGAAGCCAATGTTGTATAATTGAAGGGAGATTATTTGGGAGCTTTCCAAATGGAGAGGTTAGAGAGGAAGAAGCAGCTGTTGATCCCTCAAGACTGGTGCTCCTTCTATCCACTGCTGCTTTTAAAAATGCCCTGGCTTAACACTTAACACCTTAAAACAGCAACATTTATTTTGCTCATGAATTGGTAGTTTGGCCAGGATTCAGCAGGGTGTCTCTCTCTCTCTCTCTCTCTCTCTCTCTCTCTCTCCACACAGCTGGGGTGGCTGGAAGGCCAGGGCTGGAATCCTCTCATGGTTTGGTTACTCACAGGCCTGGCCATTAATGCTGTCACCTGGGGCCCTAGCTGGGGCTGCGGCTGGAACACCTACATCTCCCTGTGGGGCCTGGACTTTCTTCTTGCCACATGGTGGCTAGGTTGCTAGGGTGAATACCTTGGGAGAGAGCTCAGCAGAAACTCCGTCATTCTCTCTGACTTGGCCTGGGAAACCACACAGCATCACTTTGCACTCTAGTCAATAGAACTGAGTCACCAAGGGCATTCGTTTGCCTGGGCTGCCACAGTGAACTACCAAAGAGTGGGTGGCTTAAACAACAGAAATGTGTTTCCTTCTTCTGGAGGCAGAAAAGTGTGAGATCAAGGTGCTGGAAGGGTTACTTTCTTCAGGCTTCTGTCTTTGGTTCCTAGACACCATCTTTTTCCTGTGTTTTCACATGGTGTTCTGTATCTGTTCTAATCTCCTCTTCTTATAAGGACATCAGCTACATTGGAATGGGGTATCACCCTAATGGCCTGATGTTAATTTAATTACCCTTTCAAAAGCCTCATCTCCAAATAGAGTTCATTTGGGGATACTGGGGCTAGGGCTTCAACATATGAGTTTGGGAGTAAGGGAGGGCACAGTTAAGCCCATCACACCAGGCCAGCCTGTATTCCAAGAAAGAAGAATCAGGCTTCACTTCTTGATGGGAGGAGCATCAAAGAACTTGCAGGTGTATTTTAAAACCACCACAACTGGGTGAGTAGCAGGGTTGAAGCAAGTCCTATAGTGGACGAGTCCCTACACTCCTCGCCTACCTGGCACCCTCAGAAGGTCGTGGAATCTCAGAGAACAGCTGGATCATGGCTTTCAGAGAAGACCCAACAGCCCACGCTGTGAGCATGAGCATTACATATTGAAAAGGTCACGGCTTTCAGCAGTCAGCGTGCCAAGAGTGAACTCACCCACTGAACCCTTCTCCTGTTACCCAACCTCCAAATAAGATCCTGGATCTGGTATGAGTTTAGGGGAGAAAAGGGCTCTCAGAATCACAAGTGAGATTGAATTTCCCACCAGCCTGGTGAGTGAGGGCTTAGGCGTTAAATTTTATTGCACTTGAAGTAATACGATGTTCCGTCTCACTGTGCTGGGAAGCAAAATTCATACCCATTCCTTGGGAATCAGGCACATATGGGTTGCAGTAAGATATGAGCTATATCAGCTTTTCACTTTAGATAACTTTTTGTAGTACACCCCCCGCCATCCACCCAAAAATAGTATAGTAGAGAGAGTTCTCAACTCACCAACACTGTTCTGACAAACCATCTGGAATTCCAGACAGTAAGGTGACTGATGCATCCCCCTCCCCCACATAGCTACTGCCAGGGGTGTGGTTAAAAAATCAAATTAAAATGCCATTTTCAGAGGTTAGCTGTGCTGGACGGTGAAGGGCGGTCAAAGGAGTGGTTCTGACCCCGGGGCAGGCTATTAAACTGGGTGAATGTGCCCACGTACTCCCTATCCACCCTGCCCACGAGTGTCATTTTCTGCAGAACCCAAAGGTTTGTCATCTCCCTTTTTATACTTCTTGCAATGCCACCAGTAAGAGTTTTAATTAAGTTGACATATTCCTCTGGAAGGTTTAAGCGGTGATCAGTCGGTTCATTAACTTTGTCCTGGGACATTTTGGTTGAATCAGGGACTCATTATCTACTCCTCCATTAGTGAGAGGGGGCCTTTGTTTCTGGGGGGAGAGATGGATGAGCTATTTGTACCTATATTTGTAGGAGCACTGTGGCCCCCGGGAGGAAAAAGACAAAAAATCCTCCAACTTAGTCTCTTCGAGGTTGAGAGTTTGGAGATTTGTTGCATGGAAACATGGCTAGACTGTAGAGAGTGGAGAGGCCCAGAAAGATAGTTCCCTGTGAGGGTGAAGGAAAGCAGACCAATGCACTGTCGCACCGAAGGCGAGAGGTGAAAAGGAGCCGTGTTCAGGGCCTGTGGGAGTGGCTGACCCAGCACTAGCTGTAGCCCTCAGGACAAGGGCTCAGCACAACCTTCTGCCCGCCCTTGTTTCAGCCTTGTGTCCACTCCACGTCTCTGGCTTCCCAAAGGAAAAAATGGGGCAAGCAAATACCCTCTGAAGTGAGTCACCTCACTGTCTGTTCTTCCTCTATCACACCAGTCTCCGTAAAGCAAAGTATGAATAAACTTGATGACACAAAAATTAAAGTATCTGTATGGAAGCAAATTCCAAAGTCAAGAGACAAGTGGTAAAGTGCTATACAATATTTGCAACACATGTAACAGACAGAGATAATTTCCTTATTTTACAAAGTGGTTATACAAATCAATAAGAATAAATATGAGCAGGCCAACCAAAAAATGGACAAAGGGTATAAAAAGGCAGTTCTCAGGAAAACAAATGAAAATTTTAAATAAATGAATGAAAAGAGTTGAGCTTTCTTTCTTTCTTTTTTTTTTTTGAGTTGAAGTCTCACTCTGTCTCCTGGACGAGTGCAGTGGCACGCTCCCGGCCACCGCAGCCTCGACCTGCTGGGCTCCGGCGATCCTTCCGCCTCAGCCTTCCAAGTAGCTGGAACTACAGGCACGCACTACTACACCCAGCTAATTTTTGATTTATTGTAGAGATGAGGTCTCGCCAAGTTGCCCAGGCGGGTCTTGAACCCGCGGGCTCAGGCAATCCACTCACCTTGGCCTCCCAAAGCCCTGGGATTACAGGCTGAGCCACCAAGCCCAGCTTGAGCTTTCTTTCTTTTTTTTTTTGAGTTGGAGTCTCACTCTGTGGCCCAGGATGGAGGGCAGTGGCATACTCATGGCCACTCCAGCGTCAACCTACAGGGCTCCAGCGACCCTTCCACCTCAGCCTTCCATGTAACTGGAACTACAGGCATGTGCTACCACACCCGGCTAACTTTTGATTTATTATAGAGACAAGGTCTCTCCAAGATGCCCGGGCTGGTAGATGTTCTACTTTCATCAAATTAAAGACATGCAAATCCAAACAACATGATGCTATTTTTCACTGATAAATTGACAAAAATTAAAAATGTCTCATAAACAGTCATTTCTGGGTATCCTTGAAGGATTGATTCTGGATACCAAAATCTACAGATGCTTAAAACCCTTACAGATATCAAAATCTACAGATGCTTAAAACCCTTGCATAAAATAATGCAATATTTGCATATAACCTACACACATCCTCCTATATACTTGAAATCATCCTAGATTACTTACAATACCTAATACAATGTAAATAGTTGTTATACCATATTATTTTTATTTGTATCATTTTAATGGTTGCATTGCTTTCTTTATTTTTTAATATATTCTGTCCAAAGTTGGTTGAATCCACAGAGGCGGAACCTGTGATATGGAGGGCTGAGAAGTCCTCAGTATTGACAAGTGAATTAGGGGACAAGGACTCTCATTCACAGTCAATGTGTACATAACTGCATGCAGTATTTTAGTTGCGCACTTGGACAATATCAATCATACTTGTAAATGCATATGACCTTTGACGCGTGATCAAGGTTTGAATCCACATATACATTCCCAGAAGTGCATTAGATTATAGATACAAGAATGTTCAGCCAGGTGCGGTGGCTCATGTCTATAATCCCTCATCTCTACAATAAATCAAAGCATTAGCCGGGCATGGTGGCGCATGCCTGTAGTTCCAGCTACTTAGAAGGCTGAGGCAGAAGGATTGCCTGAGCCCAGCAGGCTGAGGCTGCAGTGTCCAGGAGCATGCTACTGCCCTCCAGCCTGATTGACAGAGTGAGACTCCAAGTCAAAAAAAAAGAATGTTCATTGTAACATTGTTTGTGAGAGGGAAAAAATGAGAAAGGATCATAATTGGTAATGGGGAAGTTGGTCATTCCAATTATGGCAATCTTATGGTGGAAAACAACTTTGCATACGGTTTCCAAGCTATTCAGCAGAGTAATATGCACAAAAGTCTCCCATTCATATGAATACACTAGAATGTACATGCTAGTGGATGAATAAAACACTTCTGGAAAAATTCTCAAAAAAAAAAAAATTGAAGGATTGGAAGTCAAGGCTGGGAGAAGGCACTGTCTTTTTTTTTGTTTCATACCTTTCCGCTATATTAATTTTTTAAACCATGTGCATATCTTGCTTTTATTTATTTATTTAAAAACAGTTTTACAGAATGCAAACTAGTGCAATCTCTTTGGAAGACAATATGGTGATTTCTGAAAGAACTAGAAAATGATCTTCCATATAACTCACCAATCTCCCTATTGGGAATATACCTGGAGGAACTCAAGCCATTCTTCAAAAAAGATACCTGCACATGCATGTTTGTTGCAACTCTATTCACAATAACAAAAACATGGAACCAACCATGCTGCCCATCAAAAGTTGGACTGGATAAAAAGAATGTGGTACACATATGCAATGGAATATTACGCAGCCATAAAGAAGGACAAACATATGGACTTCGCAGCAACTTGGATGGATTTAGAGTCTATCATACTCAGTGATCTCTCACAGAAACAAAGAACAGAGTATGCGTATGTTCTCACTCATAAGTGGATCTTGAGCAATTATCATAATACTATAAGAAAGGGATTGGCAGTAGTGGGAAACTGCTAGGAGGGAGTGGGATTGGTAATTGAGGGAAACTGCCAGGGGAGAGGGGCAAACCTCATCAACAAGGGTACCTGCATAATGGACATTTGTATACCTAACCCTGAATCATATCCCATATCTTTAAAATAAAAAAGTTTTTTAGAAAGACCATTAAAAAATAGTATTACAGAAATCCCCTTGCAGTGTAATAGCCTATTTACATGTCTATGGCCCATGTAGGTCAGAACTTACTGGGTAGGGTGGTGCCCAGCAAAAGGCACCCCTTGTGGAACAAATGACAGGTGGCAATTGCCAGGCTGATTAATGAGCATCGCATGAAGCACTGCACGGAGGCCTGGGGCGCTGCAGCTCTCTCTGCACAGGGTGGAGCAAAAACAGTGAACTCTCTGGGTTAGTACTGAACCATCTCTGTATTTATAGCCTGGTGGGACCTAGGAAAACTTGGATCACACGTTTCTCTCTCCAGCGCTCCAGCCTCTGCCCAGCTCTGGTTATAATTTTAGGTAGGATTGCAGTGTCGGGCAGTAGTTAAATGTGCCGTCCATTATGGAATGAAAACAGGACTTTGAGAATGTCAGTTCTTGAGTACAAATCCCCAAAGAATGAAAGGTGGGTCCTATGACTTTATATACATCTTGGGATTTATCTTCCAAGCAGCAGTGCTGGTCTGCGCAGCGACAGGAAGATTGGGTCTTGCAGGGTGCTTCTGCATAACAGCAAGGCACCATCTGCGTAAAGACTGGTAGCCTCAGACCATGCTTCCAAGACATGAATACTGTACCAGTAAGAAAAGTTCAACCCCTTCCCACTGGTGAGACACAGTCCAGTCTGAAAGCCAAAGTATGTGGCCACAGAAAGTGCACAATTGTTCCAAATGAACTCCATTTTTTTTTCTTTACCTCCAATTCTCATTCACTGTGGAAATAATAGTTTATAACCACAGTATTTAAACCTTAACAGGCATAGAATCACCTGGAAAGCAGGTTTAAAATGCTTGCTGATGCCGGGCATGGTGATTCATACTTGTAATCCCAGAACTTTGGTAGGCCAAGGCAGGAAGATTGCTTGGGCCCAGGAGTTGGAGGCTGTGGTAAGCTAGACAACATAGTGAGAACAGCCTAGACAACATAGTGATACCGTATCTCTACAAAAAATCAAAACTTCACCCAGGTAGAGTGGCATATGCCTGTAGTCCCAGCTACTCGTGAGCCTGAGATGGGAGAATCCCTTAAGCCCAGGAGTTGGAGGCTGTGGTAAGCTGTGATCATGCCACTGTACCCCAACTCAGTGACAGAGTGAGACCCCAACTCAGGAAGAAGAGAACAAACAAGAGAGTGATTACTGGATCCCATCCCCAGATTATCTGCTCAAATGACACTGGTACTATTAGTCTTGGGACCATACTGAGAACCACTAGTTTATAAAGACACTCTATTGATTATTTTTCTCTCTCATTATCAATCCTCTATTCAATATTCGTTGAACTATTCTCATGTGCTTTGCTTAAAACTCACCTTAAAAACCTTCTTTTATAACCACTGGACCTTGGACTTCTCCCCTTTTCCTTTTCCAAAGAACCCATCTGGCAATGGCAGAAGTCCTTCCTGAAATGGTGTTGAGGAGAAAAAACTGAGCAGGCGAAGCCAGAATCCCCTTTTGCAGATAGAGAGAGGACTGGGAACTCTCATGTGTTCATTTCTGACTTCTCTTAAGACAAGTGGACATTAATCTTCCCTCAGGCTCTGGGCATACCAGCAGTGTGCAGCAGGGGGTAGCTTTGGTCTCTGAATCTCCCCTGTGGCTGCCTAGGGGTGGGGGCAACAGAGAGTCCTGTTGTCCCACTCCCAGAGGAAAAATGCTGGCAAGAGGAGAGGAAAAGTGATCCAGAATGTTTGTTTTTAGAAGCAGTTTGGTGGGGCCTGGCTCCCTGTGGAGCTCTGTCTGTGTTCTTCTTGCTGGCTTCTCCTCCCACTTTCAGAATCTCTTCTACCTACTCAGCTGGGTGGCTCCCTTCATCTGGGGCTGGCCTCTCAGGCAGGCCTCGAACCACAGACACAACGACTGTCCCAGATGGGACCAAAGCCCCTGGAGAAAAAGAAGAGTAATTCTTTTGAGAAATGGTAGGACCTATTTTCCCTCTCTCTGTTTTTCTAGTGAAAAAGAAAAGAAGGAAAGAAGAAAAAAAAGAAGGGAAGTAAAAAAGGAGGAAAAAAGAAAGGTAGAGAAGGAGGAAAGAATCTGGTTTAGAATTTATTAAGGCAGCATGAGTTGAACAAACTGTTCAAAAGTCACCCTTCCTCTTTCTCTGGGTAACATTAATCTCCTAGGCAGAAGCAGCTCTTGTTCACACCCAAAAGCATGTTTCCAAAAGGAGGAGAAGCTCAGTCCAGCAGCTAAACAAATGGTCTCATACAGTAGTGTTTCTTACACCTTGAGGTGTGTAGGAAACCTCTGGAGGTCTTGGTAGACTAGACATTTTAATTCAGGAGTTCTGGGGTAGGGCCTGAGAGTCTTCATTTCTAACAAGTACCCAAGTGACATTGATGCCGCTGGTCTGTGATCGTGGCTTT
Organism: Carlito syrichta; assembly: GCF_000164805.1. NCBI lineage: Eukaryota > Metazoa > Chordata > Mammalia > Primates > Tarsiidae > Carlito > Carlito syrichta. The sequence goes on along the minus strand of NW_007249902.1, from coordinate 345,605 downwards.
GAGTAACAAGGTCAGAAGGGATGTAAAACTAGAAGCAACCTTAGCATAAATTTGAATGCAATCATTTTACAAATAAGAAAACCGGGTCCTTGAGTGATTACATGATTTCCCCAAGGCCACACAGCTGGTTGACAGCAGAACCAGGTCTAGAACTCAGTCCTCATACTCCCAGTCCTGTGTTCCTTCTGCTTTCCTGGGAAGAAACTGAGACAGGAATATAAAACAGGTGCTGAACACACTAGAATTCAGACATTTAAATGGAACATTGGACCTGGGGAAGCCAGTGTCGACGTCTCCTCTATTAGTCATCGCAAAATCGAGAGCCCGGACTGTGAACCTCTTCACCAAGGGGCTGGTTGTTACTGACCAGTCACTTGACAGCTATAGATTTGAGAAAAGCATAAATGCTGAGTTCTAGTTAGGCCTGGTAATTTACTGTGGCTGACAAATATGAGAATTTTAAGTGGGTCCCTTTATTGTCCATTAGGCGGTCCCTGGAAAGATAGGGTGTGGTAGCTGGTATACCTGCCAAGATAAATCTTCAGTAGAAAAATCTAAGAACAACTGATTGGTACAGGTTGAGTATCCCTGATCTGAACAAGTATTCCTTACCTTAAATGCTTGGGACCAGAAATATTTCAGATTTGAGAATTTTTTAGATTTGAAATATTTACATTATACTTACCAGTTAAGCACCCCTAATCTAAAAATCTCAAATCCAGGATGTTCCTTTAAGCATCGTGTCAGTGCTGAAAAAGTTTCAGATTTTGGAATATTTCAGGTTTCAGATTTTCGGATTAGAGATGCTCTGCCTATATATTGTAAATCAGTGGATGTCTGATTCCTGAGAGCCCTTGGCATGTCCCAGACACTCTCATTTTTTTTTACACTGCTACTCCTCCTCCTTGTTTTGAAGGAAGTACTTTGCCCAAGACAGCTGGGAATCCTGAAATTGGAGGTTCAACTTTCTAGGAGGGAAAACATTTATTCTGTAGTGTCGACCAGTGCTGACCACTGTGGTGAGCTGGGTTACTAAAAGAAGACACCTGGGACAAATGTTTAAAGACCCAAATTTCAGGCCGGGTCCTGCTACTTCTCAATCCTTGGGTGGGTTTCTAGGGAAGTGGTAGCATTCACTCACTCACTTATTCACTCAAGTCATCTACTAATTATTAAACACCAATTTTTGTGTCAGATTTCAGAGATACGAACAATATCCTCTGTGCTCTCAGGAGATTCACCGTCTAACATGGGAGACAGATATATCAACTAAAACTAACAAGATTCCTATGAGAAGTACAGGACACATAGTGTGCTCTCCGGAAGCATTAAAGGAGCAGCATGACATCACATTGGTTGGTGGGAGAAGAGCTCTGGAAATGTTACAATTTAAACTGAGTCTTGAAGAAAGAGTGGGAAGGGGTGGGGACACACAGAAAGAGACTTCTGGGCAAAGAGAACAGTGTGCACACGGCCCAGGGCTTTGAAACTGCATAAATCACTCAGGGAGTTGCAAGTTGTTAAG
>NW_007249902.1:339138-343973 GCF_000164805.1 Carlito syrichta | reverse complement strand
ACCCTCCTCCTACTCCCCTCGCCCATCCCCCCTCCGTGGTGGTGTGATGTGTGGGCAGAGACAGGTCACAAAGGACCTTATGTGCTGAGCTGAGGTCAAGTTTCAGTTAGACAAAGCTGTGAAGAGAAAGTTGATATGATTAGTTACAATAATAATTGTAATCATCATCATGATAGCTGCATTCATCAAACCCACTGCCATTATTGGATCTTCACAGCAGCTCCAGAAGGCAGGCACTATATGTTTGTACAGATGTGGAATTTGAGGCTCAGAGAGGATGAGTAATTCACAGCTGTGTAGCTGAGGTTCCCAACCCCATCAGATCCAAAGCACCCTCTCATGATAGAGATTGTAAAACTCCCTTTAATGTGAAATGAATTCAGACATATAACCCTTTTAGAGTATACTTTTAAAATATGTGCAATGCTCATCTGTAATATAAATAAAAATTTAGTATTCAATAATATATATTTCAATATGGGAATGTTCAAACCTGACTGTTTTAGAAGCAAAATAGTAGTCAGGGCTTGTACTTGTATGTGGGATCACTCTGAATTCACAGCTACGGATGCAGCGTGATACCCGGGTGTAGAAAGAAAGAAGTAGATCCTATGAGCAGTGATGCTGATGGGTAATGGATATTCTAAAATGCAACTGACCTATGGTGAAGTTCCGGATGACAAAGAACAATATTTCCTCCAAGACTGGTGGCAGACCTGGGATTTGAACCCTGATCAGCTAACTTCAGAGTTTAAGCAAATAATTCCTATGCATGGATGACTGCAACCTTTGGAGATGACCTTCTATCTCTGGAGCACCAAGGCAGGATGGAAGAGGCCTGCGGAGACCCCAGGGAGAGGTGGATGTGGTTTTGCTGAGTCCTGAGTCTCCTCATGGAAGAGCAGGATGACAAGTTGGGCTGCTTGTCTTGCTTAATGATGTTTTTACAGCAGATGGTATCTCTTCAGATCTGGCCTCATGACTGAGAATTTTTCCCAGTCTTTCCGTGGAAACGTTCAAGTCTTATGACTAGGATATATCAGGACTCTAACCTTATCTAGAAATTCCACAGGTGGAATATGTGATACTGCCCATTGGACTGAATCTTCAATTCTCAAAGTATTTTTTGAACCTCTATTTTTGTTGTTTGTTTGTTTGAGGACTCATTTTTGCTAACAAACCACCCCTAAACTTAATGTACTAAAATGATAATCAATTTCTCAAGATCTTGTGAGTTGATTGATAAGCACTCCTTCTTCACATGGTGTTGACTGGGACACATAGGATTCCAGTTGCTCAACAAAGAACCTTGTTTCTCCTTTACGGGATCCCCTCCACATAGCTGCTTGGGCTTCCCCACATCATGTCTGCTAGATTCCTGGAACCAGCTCTATCAAGTGATTAAGACAGAAGCTGCAGGATTTTTAAGGCATGGCCTCAGGAGTTACACAGTGTCTTTTCTGCAGTATTCTAGTGATCAAAACAAGTTATAGGGTTAGGCCAGAGTCAACAAGCCGTAGTGAAGCAGACTTCATCCTTTGACAGTGAGTTGGAAAAAAAAAAATGCATCTTTATTCCACCAAAGAATGCTATGTGCCAGACAAAATACTAGGTTCTTGGAAATACTGAAGGTGAGAAAAATCAAACATAACATTTGTTTCATGAGCTTGTAGTCTAGCAGTGGGAGAAAGAACTCAATTAGCCACACATGTAAAAGTATAAATAGAAGGACTATGAGGGACATGTTCAATGCCATGAGAGCACAAAACAGAGGAAAAGTCATAATCAAGAAAGCCTGAGAAAATTACCTGTACAATAATACCCAAGCTAAGATCTGAAGAATCAGTGGAGTCATTTAAGTTGTATTTCTGCCTTGCATATGGTAGATTTTCAATGAATGTTTATTGAATGAATAAATGAATGAGTGAATGAATGATGGGCTTATGAAAAACCCTGTGGTAAGGAAGCTAGGGGAAGAGGGAGCAGAGCGGGTGAAAGCTTGTAGGTCCAGAGGAGGGTAGACAGCGTAGACCTTTGAAGCTGTGTTGAGTATTTGGGTGTTCAGCCTCGGGCAATGTGTTTTAAACCAGAGCAAGTTGACTTAATAAGCTTTTGGCTTTGAGACAGTCACCCTGCTTGTAATGTAGGATTGCGATGAGGGACAAGGCCAGAGAAGGGTAGGTGAAGTAGATCTTTGAAGTTATGTTGAATATTTGGGTTTTCAGCCTCCGTGGAACAGGTTTTAAGCCAGAGCAAGTTCGCTTAATAAGGTCTAGGCTTTGAGAAGTTCTCCTTACCTATAACATGGAGAACCAACTAATTTGGAGAGGTAGGTGATGAATGGGAGGAGAAAGAACAAAAGTAGGAAGGAGATCGGTTAGGATGCTATGCAGTAGACCACACAAGTACTGGTGATGGATGTGGAGTTAGAGAAAGAATTAGCTCTGAGTTCATGGCCTGTTCCTCTTCCATCAGCCCCTCCTGGCCTGGGGAGCCTGTGGAAATCTGCAAGAAACTGGACCAACCCACAGAGGGCTAAACTCTGGAAGGCAACTTGTAGCACTCTCAAGGAAAAGCAAAGAAATGGAGATCAACACACAACTCTGAGCTGTGGTTCAGGCCAGGTACCGAGTGCTTTCTCCCTCAGGCTCTCAGGAGGAGTATTGATTTCTGCAGCTGAGAATGTAATTTTGGTACTTGCTCTCAGGCTTCTCATTTTGTGCTGCTCTTACCCTGGGGAGGAGTGAGACCATGAGACCATGGCTCTGGAGATCAGTAGTCGTGGACAGGATGGAAAGGAAGAGCGTAGGCTTTCCTTACCCGGTGTATGCTGTCCCAAGGTGGCTGTAGAAGCCAGGGCCATGCATCTAGAATTCTCCATCTGTGACATTGTGAGAGTTTTGCTTTCACCTTTTTTATTAGAGTAAAGTTCGAGCTTATTTAAACGTAGAATAATAAAAATGAATCCCACCATTGACTCCAACAATTACCAGGTTATGACCATCTATTTCCCTGATGTCTCTTCCCCTAAATTATTATGAAACAAATTCTAGACAACATATAACTTCACATGTAAATATTTTAGTTTGAGCTTTTAAAAGATAGGGACTCTTTAAAAAAAGCACAGTATACCATTATCGCACTTAAAAAATCAATAATTGCAAATACATTTGTCATTATGGTGTATTATAAACAGTAAGTGCCAAAAAAGTATACACATTTTAAAAGATTTTATCTATGTATTTTTCTTCGAAGTTGAATTGAATTACAGGAGCAATATGCAATATGATATTCATACAACCATGCTTCCGCCATTTTCTTTGACCATCCTGCCTGTCACATGGTATTGCTAGCATTCATTTGATTAATGCCATCTTTTGTACGAACATCATACTTAAAATGTGTATACTTTTTTTTGGCACCCCTTATATTGTGATGATTATTTTATACCGTCAAAAATTAATTGATATTTGTGCATTTTTCTCTAATTGTCTTATAAAAAGTTATTGTTATTTGTTTTTGTTTGTCCATTTGAATCAGAGTCCAAATAAGTTCCATACATTATCCTTGACTAATATGCCTCTTAGCTCCCTGGTAATTGACAGGTTCTTTCTCCACCCCCTCTTCAAAAATTTTTTCCTTGCAAGTATTTTTTTTTTAGTTAGAGTCTCACTCTGTTGCCCAGGCTGGAGTGCAGGGGCATGCTCACCACCACCCCAGCGTTGACCTGCTGGGCTCCAGTGATCCTTCTTCCACAGCCTTTCAAGGAGCTTGAACTACAGGCACACCCTACCATGCCCGGGTAATTTTTGATTTATTGTAGAGACTAGGTCTCGTCAAGTTGCCTGGGCTGGTCTCGAACCTGTGGGCTCAGGGAATCTACTCGCCTCAGCCTCCCAAAGTGCTGGGATTACAGGCTGAGTCACTGAGCCCAGCCTCCTTGCAAGTATTTTGTAGAGGAAACTAGGTGGGTTGTTTTATTGAGTTTCCCACCTCAGTCTAGCTGATGATATCTCCAGGGTGACTTTAATAGAGTTCCTGTTCCCTGTGCTTCCTGTCAATCAGTAGTTGGATGCTGAATTTTGATGAAATTCACAATTTCTTTTGACAAGGTGCCATCATCGGTAGGGCTTTTTTCTTCCAGTAGGAGGTATACAATGTCTGATTGTTGCTCTGCAATCTGAGCAGTCATTGATCATTGCTTAGATGCATTAATTCATTAGGGATTGCAAAATGGTGATAGATTAATTCTGTGTCATCTTTTTAAATTAGCTAGATAGAATACTTTTATACAGAGAATCTCTCCCTCATCAACCACTTGGTTATGCCAATGCATAATTATTGTAGAAAAACATAATTAATGTTTAACTCTTTACCATGTTTTTAGAGTAGTCTTCTAAACAATGTGTGGCTTCTGAAGCAACCTCTAAGGGTGACTAATGGCTGTTTCTTAGTATCATGAATTTAAACACACTAGATGAGAATTGCAAGTTATTAATGCTCAAATCATCCCATTTTGGCCAACGGGAGTCTCTTCGCATTGGGTCCTGAGTCCATTTGACATAATCCCAGTCATCTTTGATAACTTCCCTGTTTTCTAGTATGATGGATTCTCCAGACTTGTTTTGCACATTACCTGCCCCAGACATGAAGTGAGTTGATTTTCTAAGGGGCCATGGCTTCCCTTGTTGAGAAGTGGTATTTGGAGAAAACAACCAATGCACAAATAGTGCTCAGCGCTCCTGGATTGTTGCTGTAGGCCTTTCTTGTGGCTAAAACTAGGACGTATGTATCATATTGATATGTAAACTAAATTTTTTTTTTTTTTTTTTTGA